>NC_064437.1:30239966-30539966 GCF_023343835.1 Lagopus muta | reverse complement strand
AAACAAGCTCATTTCAGGTAAAAGCTATTAGCTACTGCTATGTAAAGAAAATACAATTGATAATGTTCAGTGTTACAAATAAGAACTAATTTTGAAAAGTTAACTAGTGGATTTCATGATGGCATGACTACATGAGCGGATGAGGAAAATGCTTGATGTCATCTACCTTAAGGTCAGCAGAGACTTGGACATAGTCCCCATCATATCCTTCTTTTCAAATTCAAAATGTGTGGATTTGAAAGGTGGACTGATGAACAAAGTTTAGTCTAGTCATACCTTGAGAGTGGTGGTCATTGGCTCAATGTCTGGCTAGAGAAGTAACAAGTGGTGCTCCTCAGGAGTCGCTCTTTAATATCTTCAGCAGTGACATTGACAGTGGGATCAAGTACATTCTCATCAAGTTTGTGGATGACAGCAAGCTATGTGATAAGGTGAAGATGACTGAGGGATGGGATGCCACTGAGAGAGACTTAGCCAGCCTTTGTCAGTGGGACAAGGAGAAGCTCATGAGGTTCAAAAAATCCAAGTGCAGGGTACTGCACATGGGTAATGGCAACCAACCCCTTGTATCAGCACAAGTTGAAGGATGTCAGGACAGAGAACAGCCCTGCCACAATGGGCATAGGGATACTAGGAAATAGCAAGTGGACATGAAGTAGCAGTGTGTACCCTCACAGCCCAGAAAGCCACTCCTGTCCTGGACTGCACCAAAAGAATCGTGGTCAGCAGGTCAAGGTAGATGATCCTGCCCCTCTGCTCTGCCTTGGTGAGACCACATCTGGAGTACTCCATCCTGAATGCAACCCTAGCATACTGCTGACCGTCCCTGTTTTGTATCGTCAGAAAAGTGTTACTATTGCCATGAAGTGACATATTACCTTTCATTAACCCTTACCTTTCCGAGATGATTGTGTTTTTTCTCCTTTTGTGACATCCATTCGTCACCCTCTCAGTTGGAGGACTGATAGGATTGAGATCTTACTTCTTCACAAGTGATCTTACTTCTTTAGAAGTTTAAAGCAACTATTTCTTCTTCCTGGTGATTATAGCGATAGTGAATCTTTCAACTGAAATGTAAAACTCGGGGGTGTTGTAGAATAAATAGAGTAGATATGCTAAGCCAGTTTAAGTGACAACACTTTTCGGGAAGAGAGGATAAAGATAAGGAATGAAGCAAGTCATTAATCTGAGTAAAAGTGAAAAAAAAAAAAAAAAATCAGGGGAGCAGAAAAATGAATAGATAGGGCAGGCACAAATCAATAGCAGGACTGTCATTAAACTCAAAAGGAGGCAAGTTTTGTTCCCTAAAGAAGGACAATTTTTGCAATGACCCTCATTGTCCACTTTGCATCATATCTCTTTGAAATTCTAGGCCCCTTTCTTCCATCTTGAATGCAGGATTGCATATATGCAATACTGTGAAACAAGAACATTCTGCCTCTAAAACAATTTTGCTCACACTTCCACCTGCTCACCCTGCCACATCATCTGCCTCCTGGAGCAGCCCAGCCTGGCCAAGGGGTGGATGGGGCCAGGCTGAATGAATGAATGAATGAATGAATGAATGAATGAATGAATGAATGAATGAATGAATGAATGGGGCCTTATACATACTTCTAGAATTAGTCCAAGCACAGTAATTTTTTTCCCTACAGGTTAAAGACTGCTGATTAGCTGCTTACTTTTTAGAAAGTTCTCTGTCCTTAGTATTTACACGAGTCTTTTTCTGACCTGCCGTAAGCCCGTTAGTCCAAACCAGATAAGGAGTCTAATTTTACAGCTGGAGATAGTGTAACACTGTTACTAGTTGATACTTGCTATGTCATTGCATTCTAGAATTATGTAATAAACAAAAGAACTGCCTCATAGAAGAGAAGGACTTATTAATTACAATGCAGTAGTGATCTTGTTTTTGGTGTTATTATTGCATATGTATATCTGCCTTTGCATTGTTAGTTCTAGAATATACTGTCTACAGGTATTGCTGACAATTAAAAAAAAAAAAAAAAAAAATTACAATTCTTATTTATTCTTGGAAATATATTTCTTTGCTTGCTATGAATCAGTTAATACTGAGGCACGATATTTTGCTGTGCTAGTGCACTTTTTTGAATGTATCAAAGTACATAAGACATATTGATATTGGAACAAGTAAACACAGAAACAAAGACTGTGTCTAAAAAACCATTCCAAAGTTTTAGGAAGGAAGGATTATTATAGAATTCTGAGACTGCCTGATACAAGAAGAAAGTGGTTTAGGCAGATTCACATCATTTGACTTAACACACTCATTCTATATAAAAGAATTTAATCTCCAAGACTGGCAAGCCGAATTTTTAACAGAAACACTACTACGCAAATCAAAGAGCACTTCTGTTGTCATGCTATGTACTAACTGCCAGACACTTGTTTGCTTTACAAAATATGCATTAATTTATCAAATTACCCCGCAAAATAAACAAAACTGAAGAAAACCTATGCATTTAAAGTGGTTAGGATTTGTCAAAGAAAAAATAGGAAAGGTTCAAAAGTAGCAAATCCAATTTTTGGTTCTTCAGAAACAAGCTCATTTCAGGTAAAAGCTATTAGCTACTGCTATGTAAAGAAAATACAATTGATAATGTTCAGTGTTACAAATAAGAACTAATTTTGAAAAGTTAACTAGTGGATTTCATGATGGCATGACTACATGAGCGGATGAGGAAAATGCTTGATGTCATCTACCTTAAGGTCAGCAGAGACTTGGACATAGTCCCCATCATATCCTTCTTTTCAAATTCAAAATGTGTGGATTTGAAAGGTGGACTGATGAACAAAGTTTAGTCTAGTCATACCTTGAGAGTGGTGGTCATTGGCTCAATGTCTGGCTAGAGAAGTAACAAGTGGTGCTCCTCAGGAGTCGCTCTTTAATATCTTCAGCAGTGACATTGACAGTGGGATCAAGTACATTCTCATCAAGTTTGTGGATGACAGCAAGCTATGTGATAAGGTGAAGATGACTGAGGGATGGGATGCCACTGAGAGAGACTTAGCCAGCCTTTGTCAGTGGGACAAGGAGAAGCTCATGAGGTTCAAAAAATCCAAGTGCAGGGTACTGCACATGGGTAATGGCAACCAACCCCTTGTATCAGCACAAGTTGAAGGATGTCAGGACAGAGAACAGCCCTGCCACAATGGGCATAGGGATACTAGGAAATAGCAAGTGGACATGAAGTAGCAGTGTGTACCCTCACAGCCCAGAAAGCCACTCCTGTCCTGGACTGCACCAAAAGAATCGTGGTCAGCAGGTCAAGGTAGATGATCCTGCCCCTCTGCTCTGCCTTGGTGAGACCACATCTGGAGTACTCCATCCTGAATGCAACCCTAGCATACTGCTGACCGTCCCTGTTTTGTATCGTCAGAAAAGTGTTACTATTGCCATGAAGTGACATATTACCTTTCATTAACCCTTACCTTTCCGAGATGATTGTGTTTTTTCTCCTTTTGTGACATCCATTCGTCACCCTCTCAGTTGGAGGACTGATAGGATTGAGATCTTACTTCTTCACAAGTGATCTTACTTCTTTAGAAGTTTAAAGCAACTATTTCTTCTTCCTGGTGATTATAGCGATAGTGAATCTTTCAACTGAAATGTAAAACTCGGGGGTGTTGTAGAATAAATAGAGTAGATATGCTAAGCCAGTTTAAGTGACAACACTTTTCGGGAAGAGAGGATAAAGATAAGGAATGAAGCAAGTCATTAATCTGAGTAAAAGTGAAAAAAAAAAAAAAAAATCAGGGGAGCAGAAAAATGAATAGATAGGGCAGGCACAAATCAATAGCAGGACTGTCATTAAACTCAAAAGGAGGCAAGTTTTGTTCCCTAAAGAAGGACAATTTTTGCAATGACCCTCATTGTCCACTTTGCATCATATCTCTTTGAAATTCTAGGCCCCTTTCTTCCATCTTGAATGCAGGATTGCATATATGCAATACTGTGAAACAAGAACATTCTGCCTCTAAAACAATTTTGCTCACACTTCCACCTGCTCACCCTGCCACATCATCTGCCTCCTGGAGCAGCCCAGCCTGGCCAAGGGGTGGATGGGGCCAGGCTGAATGAATGAATGAATGAATGAATGAATGAATGAATGAATGAATGAATGAATGAATGAATGAATGGGGCCTTATACATACTTCTAGAATTAGTCCAAGCACAGTAATTTTTTTCCCTACAGGTTAAAGACTGCTGATTAGCTGCTTACTTTTTAGAAAGTTCTCTGTCCTTAGTATTTACACGAGTCTTTTTCTGACCTGCCGTAAGCCCGTTAGTCCAAACCAGATAAGGAGTCTAATTTTACAGCTGGAGATAGTGTAACACTGTTACTAGTTGATACTTGCTATGTCATTGCATTCTAGGATTATGTAATAAACAAAAGAACTGCCTCATAGAAGAGAAGGACTTATTAATTACAATGCAGTAGTGATCTTGTTTTTGGTGTTATTATTGCATATGTATATCTGCCTTTGCATTGTTAGTTCTAGAAGATACTGTCTACAGGTATTGCTGACAATTAAAAAAAAAAAATAAAAAATTACAATTCTTATTTATTCTTGGAAATATATTTCTTTGCTTGCTATGAATCAGTTAATACTGAGGCACGATATTTTGCTGTGCTAGTGCACTTTTTTGAATGTATCAAAGTACATAAGACATATTGATATTGGAACAAGTAAACACAGAAACAAAGACTGTGTCTAAAAAACCATTCCAAAGTTTTAGGAAGGAAGGATTATTATAGAATTCTGAGACTGCCTGATACAAGAAGAAAGTGGTTTAGGCAGATTCACATCATTTGACTTAACACACTCATTCTATATAAAAGAATTTAATCTCCAAGACTGGCAAGCCGAATTTTTAACAGAAACACTACTACGCAAATCAAAGAGCACTTCTGTTGTCATGCTATGTACTAACTGCCAGACACTTGTTTGCTTTACAAAATATGCATTAATTTATCAAATTACCCCGCAAAGTAAACAAAACTGAAGAAAACCTATGCATTTAAAGTGGTTAGGATTTGACAAAGAAAAAATAGGAAAGGTTCAAAAGTAGCAAATCCAATTTTTGGTTCTTCAGAAACAAGCTCATTTCAGGTAAAAGCTATTAGCTACTGCTATCTAAAGAAAATACAATTGATAATGTTCAGTGTTACAAATAAGAACTAATTTTGAAAAGATAACTAGTGGATTTCATGATGGCATGACTACATGAGCGGATGAGGAAAATGCTTGATGTCATCTACCTTAAGGTCAGCAGAGACTTGGACATAGTCCCCATCATATCCTTCTTTTCAAATTCAAAATGTGTGGATTTGAAAGGTGGACTGATGAACAAAGTTTAGTCTAGTCATACCTTGAGAGTGGTGGTCATTGGCTCAATGTCTGGCTAGAGAAGTAACAAGTGGTGCTCCTCAGGGGTCGCTCTTTAATATCTTCAGCAGTGACATTGACAGTGGGATCAAGTACATTCTCATCAAGTTTGTGGATGACAGCAAGCTATGTGATAAGGTGAAGATGACTGAGGGATGGGATGCCACTGAGAGAGACTTAGCCAGCCTTTGTCAGTGGGACAAGGAGAAGCTCATGAGGTTCAAACAATCCAAGTGCAGGGTACTGCACATGGGTAATGGCAACCAACCCCTTGTATCAGCACAAGTTGAAGGATGTCAGGACAGAGAACAGCCCTGCCACAATGGGCATAGGGATACTAGGAAATAGCAAGTGGACATGAAGTAGCAGTGTGTACCCTCACAGCCCAGAAAGCCACTCCTGTCCTGGACTGCACCAAAAGAATCGTGGTCAGCAGGTCAAGGTAGATGATCCTGCCCCTCTGCTCTGCCTTGGTGAGACCACATCTGGAGTACTCCATCCTGAATGCAACCCTAGCATACTGCTGACCGTCCCTGTTTTGTATCGTCAGAAAAGTGTTACTATTGCCATGAAGTGACATATTACCTTTCATTAACCCTTACCTTTCCGAGATGATTGTGTTTTTTCTCCTTTTGTGACATCCATTCGTCACCCTCTCAGTTGGAGGACTGATAGGATTGAGATCTTACTTCTTCACAAGTGATCTTACTTCTTTAGAAGTTTAAAGCAACTATTTCTTCTTCCTGGTGATTATAGCGATAGTGAATCTTTCAACTGAAATGTAAAACTCGGGGGTGTTGTAGAATAAATAGAGTAGATATGCTAAGCCAGTTTAAGTGACAACACTTTTCGGGAAGAGAGGATAAAGATAAGGAATGAAGCAAGTCATTAATCTGAGTAAAAGTGAAAAAAAAAAAAAAATCAGGGGAGCAGAAAAATGAATAGATAGGGCAGGCACAAATCAATAGCAGGACTGTCATTAAACTCAAAAGGAGGCAAGTTTTGTTCCCTAAAGAAGGACAATTTTTGCAATGACCCTCATTGTCCACTTTGCATCATATCTCTTTGAAATTCTAGGCCCCTTTCTTCCATCTTGAATGCAGGATTGCATATATGCAATACTGTGAAACAAGAACATTCTGCCTCTAAAACAATTTTGCTCACACTTCCACCTGCTCACCCTGCCACATCATCTGCCTCCTGGAGCAGCCCAGCCTGGCCAAGGGGTGGATGGGGCCAGGCTGAATGAATGAATGAATGAATGAATGAATGAATGAATGAATGAATGAATGAATGAATGAATGGGGCCTTATACATACTTCTAGAATTAGTCCAAGCACAGTAATTTTTTTCCCTACAGGTTAAAGACTGCTGATTAGCTGCTTACTTTTTAGAAAGTTCTCTGTCCTTAGTATTTACACGAGTCTTTTTCTGACCTGCCGTAAGCCCGTTAGTCCAAACCAGATAAGGAGTCTAATTTTACAGCTGGAGATAGTGTAACATTGTTACTAGTTGATACTTGCTATGTCATTGCAGTCTAGGATTATGTAATAAACAAAAGAACTGCCTCATAGAAGAGAAGGACTTATTAATTACAATGCAGTAGTGATCTTGTTTTTGGTGTTATTATTGCATATGTATATCTGCCTTTGCATTGTTAGTTCTAGAAGATACTGTCTACAGGTATTGCTGACAATTAAAAAAAAAAAATAAAAAATTACAATTCTTATTTATTCTTGGAAATATATTTCTTTGCTTGCTATGAATCAGTTAATACTGAGGCACGATATTTTGCTGTGCTAGTGCACTTTTTTGAATGTATCAAAGTACATAAGACATATTGATATTGTAACAAGTAAACACAGAAACAAAGACTGTGTCTAAAAAACCATTCCAAAGTTTTAGGAAGGAAGGATTATTATAGAATTCTGAGACTGCCTGATACAAGAAGAAAGTGGTTTAGGCAGATTCACATCATTTGACTTAACACACTCATTCTATATAAAAGAATTTAATCTCCAAGACTGGCAAGCCGAATTTTTAACAGAAACACTACTACGCAAATCAAAGAGCACTTCTGTTGTCATGCTATGTACTAACTGCCAGACACTTGTTTGCTTTACAAAATATGCATTAATTTATCAAATTACCCCGCAAAGTAAACAAAACTGAAGAAAACCTATGCATTTAAAGTGGTTAGGATTTGACAAAGAAAAAATAGGAAAGGTTCAAAAGTAGCAAATCCAATTTTTGGTTCTTCAGAAACAAGCTCATTTCAGGTAAAAGCTATTAGCTACTGCTATCTAAAGAAAATACAATTGATAATGTTCAGTGTTACAAATAAGAACTAATTTTGAAAAGTTAACTAGTGGATTTCATGATGGCATGACTACATGAGCGGATGAGGAAAATGCTTGATGTCATCTACCTTAAGGTCAGCAGAGACTTGGACATAGTCCCCATCATATCCTTCTTTTCAAATTCAAAATGTGTGGATTTGAAAGGTGGACTGATGAACAAAGTTTAATCTAGTCATACCTTGAGAGTGGTGGTCATTGGCTCAATGTCTGGCTAGAGAAGTAACAAGTGGTGCTCCTCAGGGGTCGCTCTTTAATATCTTCAGCAGTGACATTGACAGTGGGATCAAGTACATTCTCATCAAGTTTGTGGATGACAGCAAGCTATGTGATAAGGTGAAGATGACTGAGGGATGGGATGCCACTGAGAGAGACTTAGCCAGCCTTTGTCAGTGGGACAAGGAGAAGCTCATGAGGTTCAAAAAATCCAAGTGCAGGGTACTGCACATGGGTAATGGCAACCAACCCCTTGTATCAGCACAAGTTGAAGGATGTCAGGACAGAGAACAGCCCTGCCACAATGGGCATAGGGATACTAGGAAATAGCAAGTGGACATGAAGTAGCAGTGTGTACCCTCACAGCCCAGAAAGCCACTCCTGTCCTGGACTGCACCAAAAGAATCGTGGTCAGCAGGTCAAGGTAGATGATCCTGCCCCTCTGCTCTGCCTTGGTGAGACCACATCTGGAGTACTCCATCCTGAATGCAACCCTAGCATACTGCTGACCGTCCCTGTTTTGTATCGTCAGAAAAGTGTTACTATTGCCATGAAGTGACATATTACCTTTCATTAACCCTTACCTTTCCGAGATGATTGTGTTTTTTCTCCTTTTGTGACATCCATTCGTCACCCTCTCAGTTGGAGGACTGATAGGATTGAGATCTTACTTCTTCAGAAGTGATCTTACTTCTTTAGAAGTTTAAAGCAACTATTTCTTCTTCCTGGTGATTATAGCGATAGCGAATCTTTCAACTGAAATGTAAAACTCGGGGGTGTTGTAGAATAAATAGAGTAGATATGCTAAGCCAGTTTAAGTGACAACACTTTTCGGGAAGAGAGGATAAAGATAAGGAATGAAGCAAGTCATTAATCTGAGTAAAAGTGAAAAAAAAAAAAAAAATCAGGGGAGCAGAAAAATGAATAGATAGGGCAGGCACAAATCAATAGCAGGACTGTCATTAAACTCAAAAGGAGGCAAGTTTTGTTCCCTAAAGAAGGACAATTTTTGCAATGACCCTCATTGTCCACTTTGCATCATATCTCTTTGAAATTCTAGGCCCCTTTCTTCCATCTTGAATGCAGGATTGCATATATGCAATACTGTGAAACAAGAACATTCTGCCTCTAAAACAATTTTGCTCACACTTCCACCTGCTCACCCTGCCACATCATCTGCGTCCTGGAGCAGCCCAGCCTGGCCAAGGGGTGGATGGGGCCAGGCTGAATGAATGAATGAATGAATGAATGAATGAATGAATGAATGAATGAATGAATGAATGAATGAATGGGGCCTTATACATACTTCTAGAATTAGTCCAAGCACAGTAATTTTTTTTTCCCTACAGGTTAAAGACTGCTGATTAGCTGCTTACTTTTTAGAAAGTTCTCTGTCCTTGGTATTTACACGAGTCTTTTTCTGACCTGCCGTAAGCCCGTTAGTCCAAACCAGATAAGGAGTCTAATTTTACAGCTGGAGATAGTGTAACATTGTTACTAGTTGATACTTGCTATGTCATTGCATTCTAGGATTATGTAATAAACAAAAGAACTGCCTCATAGAAGAGAAGGACTTATTAATTACAATGCAGTAGTGATCTTGTTTTTGGTGTTATTATTGCATATGTATATCTGCCTTTGCATTGTTAGTTCTAGAATATACTGTCTACAGGTATTGCTGACAATTAAAAAAAAAAAAAAAAAATTACAATTCTTATTTATTCTTGGAAATATATTTCTTTGCTTGCTATGAATCAGTTAATACTGAGGCACGATATTTTGCTGTGCTAGTGCACTTTTTTGAATGTATCAAAGTACATAAGACATATTGATATTGGAACAAGTAAACACAGAAACAAAGACTGTGTCTAAAAAACCATTCCAAAGTTTTAGGAAGGAAGGATTATTATAGAATTCTGAGACTGCCTGATACAAGAAGAAAGTGGTTTAGGCAGATTCACATCATTTGACTTAACACACTCATTCTATATAAAAGAATTTAATCTCCAAGACTGGCAAGCCGAATTTTTAACAGAAACACTACTACGCAAATCAAAGAGCACTTCTGTTGTCATGCTATGTACTAACTGCCAGACACTTGTTTGCTTTACAAAATATGCATTAATTTATCAAATTACCCCGCAAAATAAACAAAACTGAAGAAAACCTATGCATTTAAAGTGGTTAGGATTTGTCAAAGAAAAAATAGGAAAGGTTCAAAAGTAGCAAATCCAATTTTTGGTTCTGCAGAAACAAGCTCATTTCAGGTAAAAGCTATTAGCTACTGCTATGTAAAGAAAATACAATTGATAATGTTCAGTGTTACAAATAAGAACTAATTTTGAAAAGTTAACTAGTGGATTTCATGATGGCATGACTACATGAGCGGATGAGGAAAATGCTTGATGTCATCTACCTTAAGGTCAGCAGAGACTTGGACATAGTCCCCATCATATCCTTCTTTTCAAATTCAAAATGTGTGGATTTGAAAGGTGGACTGATGAACAAAGTTTAGTCTAGTCATACCTTGAGAGTGGTGGTCATTGGCTCAATGTCTGGCTAGAGAAGTAACAAGTGGTGCTCCTCAGGGGTCGCTCTTTAATATCTTCAGCAGTGACATTGACAGTGGGATCAAGTACATTCTCATCAAGTTTGTGGATGACAGCAAGCTATGTGATAAGGTGAAGATGACTGAGGGATGGGATGCCACTGAGAGAGACTTAGCCAGCCTTTGTCAGTGGGACAAGGAGAAGCTCATGAGGTTCAAACAATCCAAGTGCAGGGTACTGCACATGGGTAATGGCAACCAACCCCTTGTATCAGCACAAGTTGAAGGATGTCAGGACAGAGAACAGCCCTGCCACAATGGGCATAGGGATACTAGGAAATAGCAAGTGGACATGAAGTAGCAGTGTGTACCCTCACAGCCCAGAAAGCCACTCCTGTCCTGGACTGCACCAAAAGAATCGTGGTCAGCAGGTCAAGGTAGATGATCCTGCCCCTCTGCTCTGCCTTGGTGAGACCACATCTGGAGTACTCCATCCTGAATGCAACCCTAGCATACTGCTGACCGTCCCTGTTTTGTATCGTCAGAAAAGTGTTACTATTGCCATGAAGTGACATATTACCTTTCATTAACCCTTACCTTTCCGAGATGATTGTGTTTTTTCTCCTTTTGTGACATCCATTCGTCACCCTCTCAGTTGGAGGACTGATAGGATTGAGATCTTACTTCTTCACAAGTGATCTTACTTCTTTAGAAGTTTAAAGCAACTATTTCTTCTTCCTGGTGATTATAGCGATAGTGAATCTTTCAACTGAAATGTAAAACTCGGGGGTGTTGTAGAATAAATAGAGTAGATATGCTAAGCCAGTTTAAGTGACAACACTTTTCGGGAAGAGAGGATAAAGATAAGGAATGAAGCAAGTCATTAATCTGAGCAAAAGTGAAAAAAAAAAAAAAATCAGGGGAGCAGAAAAATGAATAGATAGGGCAGGCACAAATCAATAGCAGGACTGTCATTAAACTCAAAAGGAGGCAAGTTTTGTTCCCTAAAGAAGGACAATTTTTGCAATGACCCTCATTGTCCACTTTGCATCATATCTCTTTGAAATTCTAGGCCCCTTTCTTCCATCTTGAATGCAGGATTGCATATATGCAATACTGTGAAACAAGAACATTCTGCCTCTAAAACAATTTTGCTCACACTTCCAACTGCTCACCCTGCCACATCATCTGCCTCCTGGAGCAGCCCAGCCTGGCCAAGGGGTGGATGGGGCCAGGCTGAATGAATGAATGAATGAATGAATGAATGAATGAATGAATGAATGAATGAATGAATGAATGAATGAATGGGGCCTTATACATACTTCTAGAATTAGTCCAAGCACAGTAATTTTTTTTCCCTACAGGTTACAGACTGCTGATTAGCTGCTTACTTTTTAGAAAGTTCTCTGTCCTTAGTATTTACACGAGTCTTTTTCTGACCTGCCGTAAGCCCGTTAGTCCAAACCAGATAAGGAGTCTAATTTTACAGCTGGAGATAGTGTAACACTGTTACTAGTTGATACTTGCTATGTCATTGCATTCTAGGATTATGTAATAAACAAAAGAACTGCCTCATAGAAGAGAAGGACTTATTAATTACAATGCAGTAGTGATCTTGTTTTTGGTGTTTGTCTCGCTCCAATTTATAGGAGGGAGAGGAGGTTCTTTTATTATCTATATACCCGGCGTGAGATTAAGAAGCAACGGTTCAAATGTTGGTTCGACCAGTTTATTACAAATCTTAATCAGGGAAATGGGGAAGGGGAGGACGGACACTATTATGAATTAGGGTAATGGGGGAAGGGAAGGAGGGCGATAGAAAAGATAGAATAGAATATGCAAGGAGTCTTTATAGGCAGCAAGAGGGAGATAGTCACCACCATGGATCCAGCGAGGTTCGTAGTTCAGTCTTTGATCCTCAGTAGCGGTGGGTCATCAGGCAGAGTTGTCCTGTTGCCAATGACGACGAAGCACGACGAGAGACGACCATGGTGATGATGGCCCCTTTTCAATGGTTTCAAAGTGGTTGAGTCAGCTATCTTTGGAGTGACAGCTCAAATCCAAAGTGGTCGAGTCAGCTCTCCTTTGAGTGGCAGCTTCTGGCTCTGGGGCCTCAGCAGGAAACTCCTTTGCTCTTATCTTCCTGGCCTTGCCAGCAGATAAGAGGGAGCAGGGAGACGCCAACTTGTATCTTGCCTTCGCAGGATACAATGGCATTGTCCCTCAGACTTCCATAGCAAACAGGAGTTATTTGGTAACAGGCTAGATCTTCTGCCAGTAAACAATCCTGAGCACTATCTTCCGAAGGCAAACAGTTCCAAAGATGTAAAATTGTCCACACAGCGATGTTGATTGCCACACAACATCCATCACTTGCCTCCTCAACAAAATACCTAAGGAAGCAAACTTTGAGCCAAAAAACCAAAGAAGGATTCTCACACCACCCCGTGGCTCAAAGATTGCTTGAAATGAAGCATAAGTGACCCTCCACGGTGGTGAGGAAAAGAAAAGGGAGAAAATAAAAAGACAGCAAAGAAGCAGGAGGGAAGGAGGAGGGGGGGGAGAAGGGGGAAGATAATTGTTACACAATTACTACAAAAGATTTCTTGGGCTTAGTTACAAATGTTGCCCTGATCTGTTGGACTTGTCCACCATCAGTTGAAGTGGTTACAAAGTACATGGAGGATACAATACGTTGTATCAGTTGAATAAAACATGGAATCATACACAGTACAAACATAAGAGTTGCAACAACACACAGTAGATACAACAGGATACATTTGACCCATGGGCCACCTGGAAGCCAGGAAAAGAAATCTACGTCTAGGCTCTTCCAGGTTTGGACAGGAACATGGGCTATTTTCCGCATACACTGGGCAATTTGTTTAACAACTTTACCATTATCATCAATCTTTAGACAACAATCATTCAGTTTGCCACAGACACCACTCGGTGATATCCCAGGAGTGGTGACATGAATGTTACATGATGAATTAAAGGTAGAAAGTGAAAAGAGACAACCATACATTTAGCAATGACCACACATTTAACAATAACCAATAATAATAAATAAATAGGTAAAACAAACTTAGGTATTTGTGTCAGCTGCTTTCCCCACCCAGGAACTCCCAGTGTAAGCCAGGATCCAGATGGGAATTCTTCAGTAGAGGTTGTGGTGTTTATGAATAGCCATACAATACTACACTTCAGTTAATTCACTAAAAGTGTATCTAGTCTAATTTGACAATATGTAGACTTGCCATGTAATGTTTTCTAAGATGATTTAGTGTCTCGAGAACTTTACACTTGAGCATTTCCAAAGCAATTCAAATGCTGAGAGATATAAATATTAGTTTGGCAAGTTCAAGTATTCTAACAGTCCACAGAACTTTTCACAGGACAGTGTGTGCAGGATGCACCCACAGTACAAACCATCAAAGAGGGGTAATCCCAGAAACATACACTTCTCTTTTTAAAACTTAGGCACTTTCCAACAACCATGTTGGAAACCATGTTCCAATCAACATCCAACAATGTTTTGGATGGAACTCCTGGACTGGTGTGACACTGAAAAGCATCAGTGCAAAAGGCTTTCTGATAGATTTCTTTTGTGACCACATCTAACAGATATTAGATGGGTCCCTTGATTCATTTCCCAGTTTGTTAGGAATTTGGAAACACTGTGGAGGAGTTACATGGAAATCATAATCAGTTTGGTAAAAAAAGGGGTGAAAGAAGGGGTCAAAAGAAATGGTATCACTGTGCAGGGAGTACCAGTAAGCCAGGATGACCTGTAAAAAGCCCTGAACCCAGTTGTGAAGTTTAACAGATCCAAGGACTGATACCAATCACCACCCACACCCATAACAACAAAAAACATAACACTATTGCAACCAAAAAATGTAATCAAGAGGTACATTCTGTGTTCTAGCATGATCAAATCTTCAGTATTTCTGTCACAAAACACAAATAGTTAAAATCAGCTATTAGCCTTTTTGTGTTCTGTCAAGGTCCCACGGGGATCTTCTGTGAAATAAAACAAGACACCGACTTGCCCTTTTTGGGCTTTGTTAATATGGTTAAAAAATGAGGGAACAATCCAGCAAGTGTTGATTTCATATTCCTTTTTCGGGGTGTCTTTAGCCTTCCAAAGATATTTGTTAAGGGATCTTGTTAAGGTTAGGGGAACTGGCCTCAGGCTAGCTGAGTCAATCGACACAGTCTGGCCAGGGAGGTAAGAGTGTTTCCCTGGCTTATCAGCCACTAGATCGTGACTCACAGGGATAACTGGCAAGAGTGGTGGGGCCTTTGGACAGAAGGTGTTAAATCGACGATCTTGCTTCCCTTTGTTGTGAGCTTTCTCATGCATCCACCCTTCACCGCCCCCACCCCGCTCACTTGGGAGGGGCGGAGACATCAGTTTTGTAATGGCTTGGATAGCCGTTCAGGTTCCCTGGGAGAGACCCTAGGACCTGGGGTTTTGCTCTCCTCGAGATTCTGGAGCTTTTGTTCTGGCCACCAGTTAACTAATTTCTCTAACCTGACAGTGGGTAATCCATTCATCAAATCTCGTGGAACACCCTTTTGCCAGCCCAGTGTCCAGAGACGATTACGTTTATGATCAATATTTCTCCTACCTGTTTTTACGGACAGCGAGACCCTTCCAGTCCCACTGAGCTTTGAGCTAGGAGGCCTGGGGGCAAGGCTGACTGCTGCAAGTCTTACTTTTCTTGGCTCAAATTTAGTGGAGGAAGAAACCACTGGCCCATATTTCCTTCCATAGTTAATTAACTCTTGGGCAACCTCTCCCCAAGTCCATGCTTTGTTTCCTGACTGCATATAGTTGGGGGTTACAGTTCCTTCTAACACTGGCCGGGTCCTCTCTCCCTGAGACATAGCCTCTATTTTTCCTTGCAGTTGTATACCTATAGGTTTTAACGACTCTGGAAGCCCCTTAATTAAAGCAGTCATTCTCTCAGGATCAACAGGCATCATCATAGGTGATTCATGGTGTGGCTGCAGCTTTCTATCATACATCATTTGGAGACAAGCAGCCTTTTGAACACTCTCTACTAACTGATCAGTTGTTCCAGTAATGGCAAGAGGGTCTCCCCGTTCTAAAGGGTTGAGACCACCTGCCCAATAGGCAGCCCTTTGTGTCAATGACCAGGGAGCACGATTGTTACCAGTAGTTAAAAATACTCCTGGTCCCCAATAACCTTCTGCTTCCTTTTCTGTTAACCGAATCTGGTCACCACCAGTGAGGCTAACCCTCCATACATATTCTGTTTCTGATTCCCTTGAAGAGCGGCTAAAATCTTTCTTCAATTTTGCTAGTTCAGTGGCTGAGAAAGGAATTTCTTTAACATTCATTTGAGGATCTAAATCCTCACTGTTATCGAATGTGTATTCAGTTTTTATCAGAGGACGCAATGGGGCTATTGGAGTTTCTAATTTATCTAGCCTTTCCTTCTTTCCTGGTAGTTCCACCTGAGGAAAAGTTTTTTCTCGAGGCAAACTATGGGTGATGGTATGGCTGGCATGCTTACACGTTAGCAGTTCCTTAAAAGCCATTTGCAACAAAGCCGAATTACTCTTCTCTCTTTCTAATTGTTCCTCGAGGTTCACTATTTGATTCTGCAGAGTTTTTACCAATTCTTGTGTAACTCTAACCGATTCCTGTAGTGCTTCTATGGTTTGGAGTTCTGCCGAATGATTTTCATCTCGGAACTCCACGGCTGCTTTTAAAGTAGCCCCGAGTACGGCACAAATAAACGACTTTCCTTTTCCAGCTCGGGTTCGAGCATTGTTTTGCAGAACACTAATACGGTCCGAAACACTCTGCAAGTTATACCAGTTCTGTCGTGCCCAATCCATACCTGATAAAGAGGGTCGAGCACCATGTTTTTCTAAAAGATCAAATAATACATCTTCACTTTTCATGGTGGCAATGCTGTCGCTCATTTTTTCAATACAATGAGAGAACTACACTAAGGGAGGTGCACGTATTCAAAAGCTCAAGTGACTCCTTATCTCCCCAGGGAAACAGACACTTTACAAATGCAAATGCTCAAAGCACTCTTCCCTTTGTCTGAGGGGAGCACACAAAAAGATGCAAATTTCACACTTAAGTTACAAGACACTTAAAATCGCAAAATTCAGAGAGGTCTTCTCGAGGAGGCACACACTTAATCAAAATTAATTCATACGTCCCCGAGAGGTATACACATAAACTGTAAAGTTTCAGAATGTGGAGCGGTCTTCCTGGAGAAGGACTCACGTCTAAGTTTTCAAAACTATCGCTCCATGCAACTCCAGGAGGTGCACACAAAGAAAGTTTCAGACTATATCTGGAAGGACAACACTCTCACGGTGGGTATCCTGCAACGACTACGCCATTAAATAAATGTCTCGCTCCAATTTATAGGAGGGAGAGGAGGTTCTTTTATTATCTATATACCCGGCGTGAGATTAAGAAGCAACGGTTCAAATGTTGGTCCGACCAGTTTATTACAAATCTTAATCAGGGAAATGGGGAAGGGGAGGACGGACACTATTATGAATTAGGGTAATGGGGGAAGGGAAGGAGGGCGATAGAAAAGATAGAAAAGAATAAGCAAGGAGTCTTTATAGGCAGCAAGAGGGAGATAGTCACCACCATGGATCCAGCGAGGTTCGTAGTTCAGTCTTTGATCCTCAGTAGCGGTGGGTCATCAGGCAGAGTTGTCCTGTTGCCAATGACGACGAAGCACGACGAGAGACGACCATGGTGATGATGGCCCCTTTTCAATGGTTTCAAAGTGGTTGAGTCAGCTATCTTTGGAGTGACAGCTCAAATCCAAAGTGGTCGAGTCAGCTCTCCTTTGAGTGGCAGCTTCTGGCTCTGGGGCCTCAGCAGGAAACTCCTTTGCTCTTATCTTCCTGGCCTTGCCAGCAGATAAGAGGGAGCAGGGAGACGCCAACTTGTATCTTGCCTTCGCAGGATACAATGGCATTGTCCCTCAGACTTCCATAGCAAACAGGAGTTATTTGGTAACAGGCTAGATCTTCTGCCAGTAAACAATCCTGAGCACTATCTTCCGAAGGCAAACAGTTCCAAAGATGTAAAATTGTCCACACAGCGATGTTGATTGCCACACAACATCCATCACTTGCCTCCTCAACAAAATACCTAAGGAAGCAAACTTTGAGCCAAAAAACCAAAGAAGGATTCTCACAGTGTTATTATTGCATATGTATATCTGCCTTTGCATTGTTAGTTCTAGAAGATACTGTCTACAGGTATTGCTGACAATTAAAAAAAAAAAATAAAAAATTACAATTCTTATTTATTCTTGGAAATATATTTCTTTGCTTGCTATGAATCAGTTAATACTGAGGCACGATATTTTGCTGTGCTAGTGCACTTTTTTGAATGTATCAAAGTACATAAGACATATTGATATTGTAACAAGTAAACACAGAAACAAAGACTGTGTCTAAAAAACCATTCCAAAGTTTTAGGAAGGAAGGATTATTATAGAATTCTGAGACTGCCTGATACAAGAAGAAAGTGGTTTAGGCAGATTCACATCATTTGACATGGCAATACTATTGCCATGAAGTGACATTACCTTTCATTAACCCTTACGTTTCCTAGATGATTGTGTTTTTTCTCCTTTTGTGACATCCATTCGTCACCCTCTCAGTTGGAGGACTGATAGGATTGAGATCTTACTTCTTCACAAGCGATCTTACTTCTTTAGAAGTTTAAAGCAACTATTTCTTCTTCCAGGTTATTATAGATAGTGAATTTTTCAACTGCAATGTAAAACTCGGGGGTGTTGTAGAATAAATAGAGTAGATATGCTAAGCCAGTTTAAGTGACCTGCTGACAACACTTTTCGGGAAGAGAGGATAATGATAAGGAATGAAGCAAGTCATTAATCTGAGCAAAAGTGAAAAAAAAAATAAAAAAATCAGGGGAGCAGAAAAATGAATAGATGGGGCAGGGCCAAGCCAGGGGAGCTCAAGTGTATGCAGTGCACATGAATGACCAGTATGGGTATTGACAGGATCTTCCTCTTCCCAGACCTCATTTAAGTGTTGGCAGTGGAGGTGAGGGTATCTCATCTGGAGATCCCTGCATAGCTGAGGCCTTCCAAGGATAAGCAGGTTTTTTGTTCCTTCTTTCTGTCTCCATGACTGCTCTGTTTAGCAAGTTTTCACTCACTGCAGCCTGGGGTCTTGCTACTCTGCTATCACTGTCGTGCTTTTCATTGTGTTACAACCACTAATTTAAGTGACTTGCTAAAACTTACAGGGCAAGGACACTATTTAAGTGAGCCATAAGATATTTTGCTTTCTGGGCTGTGAGGGTACACACTGCTACTTCATGTCCACTTGCTATTTCCTAGTATCCCTATGCCCATTGTGGCAGGGCTGTTCTCTGTCCTGACATCCTTCAACTTGTGCTGATACAAGGGGTTGGTTGCCATTACCCATGTGCAGTACCCTGCACTTGGATTTTTTGAACCTCATGAGCTTCTCCTTGTCCCACTGACAAAGGCTGGCTAAGTCTCTCTCAGTGGCATCCCATCCCTCAGTCATCTTCACCTTATCACATAGCTTGCTGTCATCCACAAACTTGATGAGAATGTACTTGATCCCACTGTCAATGTCACTGCTGAAGATATTAAAGAGCGACCCCTGAGGAGCACCACTTGTTACTTCTCTAGCCAGACATTGAGCCAATGACCACCACTCTCAAGGTATGACTAGACTAAACTTTGTTCATCAGTCCACCTTTCAAATCCACACATTTTGAATTTGAAAAGAAGGATATGATGGGGACTATGTCCAAGTCTCTGCTGACCTTAAGGTAGATGACATCAAGCATTTTCCTCATCCGCTCATGTAGTCATGCCATCATGAAATCCACTAGTTAACTTTTCAAAATTAGTTCTTATTTGTAACACTGAACATTATCAATTGTATTTTCTTTAGATAGCAGTAGCTAATAGCTTTTACCTGAAATGAGCTTGTTTCTGAAGAACCAAAAATTGGATTTGCTACTTTTGAACCTTTCCTATTTTTTCTTTGACAAATCCTAACCACTTTAAATGCATAGGTTTTCTTCAGTTTTGTTTATTTTGCGGGGTAATTTGATAAATTAATGCATATTTTGTAAAGCAAACAAGTGTCTGGCAGTTAGTACATAGCATGACAACAGAAGTGCTCTTTGATTTGCGTAGTAGTGTTCCTGTTAAAAATTCGGCTTGCCAGTCTTGGAGATTAAATTCTTTTATACAGAATGAGTGTGTTAAGTCAAATGATGTGAATCTGCCTAAACCACTTTCTTCTTGTATCAGGCAGTCTCAGAATTCTATAATAATCCTTCCTTCCTAAAACTTTGGAATGGTTTTTTAGACACAGTCTTTGTTTCTGTGTTTACTTGTTACAATATCAATATGTCTTATGTACTTTGATACATTCAAAAAAGTGCACTAGCACAGCAAAATATCGTGCCTCAGTATTAACTGATTCATAGCAAGCAAAGAAATATATTTCCAAGAATAAATAAGAATTGTAATTTTTTATTTTTTTTTTTTAATTGTCAGCAATACCTGTAGACAGTATCTTCTAGAACTAACAATGCAAAGGCAGATATACATATGCAATAATAACACCAAAAACAAGATCACTACTGCATTGTAATTAATAAGTCCTTCTCTTCTATGAGGCAGTTCTTTTGTTTATTACATAATCCTAGAATGCAGTGACATAGCAAGTATCAACTAGTAACAGTGTTACACTATCTCCAGCTGTAAAATTAGACTCCTTATCTGGTTTGGACTAACGGGCTTACGGCAGGTCAGAAAAAGACTCGTGTAAATACTAAGGACAGAGAACTTTCTAAAAAGTAAGCAGCTAATCAGCAGTCTTTAACCTGTAGGGAAAAAAAATTACTGTGCTTGGACTAATTCTAGAAGTATGTATAAGGCCCCATTCATTCATTCATTCATTCATTCATTCATTCATTCATTCATTCATTCATTCATTCAGCCTGGCCCCATCCACCCCTTGGCCAGGCTGGGCTGCTCCAGGAGGCAGATGATGTGGCAGGGTGAGCAGGTGGAAGTGTGAGCAAAATTGTTTTAGAGGCAGAATGTTCTTGTTTCACAGTATTGCATATATGCAATCCTGCATTCAAGATGGAAGAAAGGGGCCTAGAATTTCAAAGAGATATGATGCAAAGTGGACAATGAGGGTCATTGCAAAAATTGTCCTTCTTTAGGGAACAAAACTTGCCTCCTTTTGAGTTTAATGACAGTCCTGCTATTGATTTGTGCCTGCCCTATCTATTCATTTTTCTGCTCCCCTGATTTTTTTTTTTTTTTTCACTTTTGCTCAGATTAATGACTTGCTTCATTCCTTATCTTTATCCTCTCTTCCCGAAAAGTGTTGTCACTTAAACTGGCTTAGCATATCTACTCTATTTATTCTACAACACCCCCGAGTTTTACATTTCAGTTGAAAGATTCACTATCGCTATAATCACCAGGAAGAAGAAATAGTTGCTTTAAACTTCTAAAGAAGTAAGATCACTTGTGAAGAAGTAAGATCTCAATCCTATCAGTCCTCCAACTGAGAGGGTGACGAATGGATGTCACAAAAGGAGAAAAAACACAATCATCTAGGAAACGTAAGGGTTAATGAAAGGTAATGTCACTTCATGGCAATAGTAACACTTTTCTGACGATACAAAACAGGGACGGTCAGCAGTATGCTAGGGTTGCATTCAGGATGGAGTACTCCAGATGTGGTCTCACCAAGGCAGAGCAGAGGGGCAGGATCATCTACCTTGACCTGCTGACCACGATTCTTTTGGTGCAGTCCAGGACAGGAGTGGCTTTCTGGGCTGTGAGGGTACACACTGCTACTTCATGTCCACTTGCTATTTCCTAGTATCCCTATGCCCATTGTGGCAGGGCTGTTCTCTGTCCTGACATCCTTCAACTTGTGCTGATACAAGGGGTTGGTTGCCATTACCCATGTGCAGTACCCTGCACTTGGATTTTTTGAACCTCATGAGCTTCTCCTTGTCCCACTGACAAAGGCTGGCTAAGTCTCTCTCAGTGGCATCCCATCCCTCAGTCATCTTCACCTTATCACATAGCTTGCTGTCATCCACAAACTTGATGAGAATGTACTTGATCCCACTGTCAATGTCACTGCTGAAGATATTAAAGAGCATTGGTCCCAGTACTGACCCCTGAGGAGCACCACTTGTTACTTCTCTAGCCAGACATTGAGCCAATGACCACCACTCTCAAGGTACGACTAGACTAAACTTTGTTCATCAGTCCACCTTTCAAATCCACACATTTTGAATTTGAAAAGAAGGATATGATGGGGACTATGTCCAAGTCTCTGCTGACCTTAAGGTAGATGACATCAAGCATTTTCCTCATCCGCTCATGTAGTCATGCCATCATGAAATCCACTAGTTATCTTTTCAAAATTAGTTCTTATTTGTAACACTGAACATTATCAATTGTATTTTCTTTACATAGCAGTAGCTAATAGCTTTTACCTGAAATGAGCTTGTTTCTGAAGAACCAAAAATTGGATTTGCTACTTTTGAACCTTTCCTATTTTTTCTTTGACAAATCCTAACCACTTTAAATGCATAGGTTTTCTTCAGTTTTGTTTATTTTGCGGGGTAATTTGATAAATTAATGCATATTTTGTAAAGCAAACAAGTGTCTGGCAGTTAGTACATAGCATGACAACAGAAGTGCTCTTTGATTTGCGTAGTAGTGTTCCTGTTAAAAATTCGGCTTGCCAGTCTTGGAGATTAAATTCTTTTATACAGAATGAGTGTGTTAAGTCAAATGATGTGAATCTGCCTAAACCACTTTCTTCTTGTATCAGGCAGTCTCAGAATTCTATAATAATCCTTCCTTCCTAAAACTTTGGAATGGTTTTTTAGACACAGTCTTTGTTTCTGTGTTTACATGTTACAATATCAATATGTCTTATGTACTTTGATACATTCAAAAAAGTGCACTAGCACAGCAAAATATCGTGCCTCAGTATTAACTGATTCATAGCAAGCAAAGAAATATATTTCCAAGAATAAATAAGAATTGTAATTTTTTATTTTTTTTTTTTAATTGTCAGCAATACCTGTAGACAGTATCTTCTAGAACTAACAATGCAAAGGCAGATATACATATGCAATAATAACACCAAAAACAAGATCACTACTGCATTGTAATTAATAAGTCCTTCTCTTCTATGAGGCAGTTCTTTTGTTTATTACATAATCCTAGAATGCAATGACATAGCAAGTATCAACTAGTAACAGTGTTACACTATCTCCAGCTGTAAAATTAGACTCCTTATCTGGTTTGGACTAACGGGCTTACGGCAGGTCAGAAAAAGACTCGTGTAAATACTAAGGACAGAGAACTTTCTAAAAAGTAAGCAGCTAATCAGCAGTCTTTAACCTGTAGGGAAAAAAAATTACTGTGCTTGGACTAATTCTAGAAGTATGTATAAGGCCCCATTCATTCATTCATTCATTCATTCATTCATTCATTCATTCATTCATTCATTCATTCATTCATTCAGCCTGGCCCCATCCACCCCTTGGCCAGGCTGGGCTGCTCCAGGAGGCAGATGATGTGGCAGGGTGAGCAGTTGGAAGTGTGAGCAAAATTGTTTTAGAGGCAGAATGTTCTTGTTTCACAGTATTGCATATATGCAATCCTGCATTCAAGATGGAAGAAAGGGGCCTAGAATTTCAAAGAGATATGATGCAAAGTGGACAATGAGGGTCATTGCAAAAATTGTCCTTCTTTAGGGAACAAAACTTGCCTCCTTTTGAGTTTAATGACAGTCCTGCTATTGATTCGTGCGTGCCCTATCTATTCATTTTTCTGCTCCCCTGATTTTTTTTTTTTTTTTCACTTTTGCTCAGATTAATGACTTGCTTCATTCCTTATCTTTATCCTCTCTTCCCGAAAAGTGTTGTCACTTAAACTGGCTTAGCATATCTACTCTATTTATTCTACAACACCCCCGAGTTTTACATTTCAGTTGAAAGATTCGCTATCGCTATAATCACCAGGAAGAAGAAATAGTTGCTTTAAACTTCTAAAGAAGTAAGATCACTTGTGAAGAAGTAAGATCTCAATCCTATCAGTCCTCCAACTGAGAGGGTGACGAATGGATGTCACAAAAGGAGAAAAAACACAATCATCTAGGAAACATAAGGGTTAATGAAAGGTAATATGTCACTTCATGGCAATAGTAACACTTTTCTGACGATACAAAACAGGGACGGTCAGCAGTATGCTAGGGTTGCATTCAGGATGGAGTACTCCAGATGTGGTCTCACCAAGGCAGAGCAGAGGGGCAGGATCATCTACCTTGACCTGCTGACCACGATTCTTTTGGTGCAGTCCAGGACAGGAGTGGCTTTCTGGGCTGTGAGGGTACACACTGCTACTTCATGTCCACTTGCTATTTCCTAGTATCCCTATGCCCATTGTGGCAGGGCTGTTCTCTGTCCTGACATCCTTCAACTTGTGCTGATACAAGGGGTTGGTTGCCATTACCCATGTGCAGTACCCTGCACTTGGATTTTTTGAACCTCATGAGCTTCTCCTTGTCCCACTGACAAAGGCTGGCTAAGTCTCTCTCAGTGGCATCCCATCCCTCAGTCATCTTCACCTTATCACATAGCTTGCTGTCATCCACAAACTTGATGAGAATGTACTTGATCCCACTGTCAATGTCACTGCTGAAGATATTAAAGAGCATTGGTCCCAGTACTGACCCCTGAGGAGCACCACTTGTTACTTCTCTAGCCAGACATTGAGCCAATGACCACCACTCTCAAGGTACGACTAGACTAAACTTTGTTCATCAGTCCACCTTTCAAATCCACACATTTTGAATTTGAAAAGAAGGATATGATGGGGACTATGTCCAAGTCTCTGCTGACCTTAAGGTAGATGACATCAAGCATTTTCCTCATCCGCTCATGTAGTCATGCCATCATGAAATCCACTAGTTATCTTTTCAAAATTAGTTCTTATTTGTAACACTGAACATTATCAATTGTATTTTCTTTACATAGCAGTAGCTAATAGCTTTTACCTGAAATGAGCTTGTTTCTGAAGAACCAAAAATTGGATTTGCTACTTTTGAACCTTTCCTATTTTTTCTTTGACAAATCCTAACCACTTTAAATGCATAGGTTTTCTTCAGTTTTGTTTATTTTGCGGGGTAATTTGATAAATTAATGCATATTTTGTAAAGCAAACAAGTGTCTGGCAGTTAGTACATAGCATGACAACAGAAGTGCTCTTTGATTTGCGTAGTAGTGTTCCTGTTAAAAATTCGGCTTGCCAGTCTTGGAGATTAAATTCTTTTATACAGAATGAGTGTGTTAAGTCAAATGATGTGAATCTGCCTAAACCACTTTCTTCTTGTATCAGGCAGTCTCAGAATTCTATAATAATCCTTCCTTCCTAAAACTTTGGAATGGTTTTTTAGACACAGTCTTTGTTTCTGTGTTTACATGTTACAATATCAATATGTCTTATGTACTTTGATACATTCAAAAAAGTGCACTAGCACAGCAAAATATCGTGCCTCAGTATTAACTGATTCATAGCAAGCAAAGAAATATATTTCCAAGAACAAATAAGAATTGTAATTTTTTATTTTTTTTTTTAATTGTCAGCAATACCTGTAGACAGTATCTTCTAGAACTAACAATGCAAAGGCAGATATACATATGCAATAATAACACCAAAAACAAGATCACTACTGCATTGTAATTAATAAGTCCTTCTCTTCTATGAGGCAGTTCTTTTGTTTATTACATAATCCTAGAATGCAATGACATAGCAAGTATCAACTAGTAACAGTGTTACACTATCTCCAGCTGTAAAATTAGACTCCTTATCTGGTTTGGACTAACCGGCTTACGGCAGGTCAGAAAAAGACTCGTGTAAATACTAAGGACAGAGAACTTTCTAAAAAGTAAGCAGCTAATCAGCAGTCTTTAACCTGTAGGGAAAAAAAATTACTGTGCTTGGACTAATTCTAGAAGTATGTATAAGGCCCCATTCATTCATTCATTCATTCATTCATTCATTCATTCATTCATTCATTCATTCATTCATTCATTCAGCCTGGCCCCATCCACCCCTTGGCCAGGCTGGGCTGCTCCAGGAGGCAGATGATGTGGCAGGGTGAGCAGGTGGAAGTGTGAGCAAAATTGTTTTAGAGGCAGAATGTTCTTGTTTCACAGTATTGCATATATGCAATCCTGCATTCAAGATGGAAGAAAGGGGCCTAGAATTTCAAAGAGATATGATGCAAAGTGGACAATGAGGGTCATTGCAAAAATTGTCCTTCTTTAGGGAACAAAACTTGCCTCCTTTTGAGTTTAATGACAGTCCTGCTATTGATTTGTGCGTGCCCTATCTATTCATTTTTCTGCTCCCCTGATTTTTTTTTTTTTTTTCACTTTTGCTCGGATTAATGACTTGCTTCATTCCTTATCTTTATCCTCTCTTCCCGAAAAGTGTTGTCACTTAAACTGGCTTAGCATATCTACTCTATTTATTCTACAACACCCCCGAGTTTTACATTTCAGTTGAAAGATTCGCTATCGCTATAATCACCAGGAAGAAGAAATAGTTGCTTTAAACTTCTAAAGAAGTAAGATCACTTGTGAAGAAGTAAGATCTCAATCCTATCAGTCCTCCAACTGAGAGGGTGACGAATGGATGTCACAAAAGGAGAAAAAACACAATCATCTAGGAAACGTAAGGGTTAATGAAAGGTAATATGTCACTTCATGGCAATAGTAACACTTTTCTGACGATACAAAACAGGGACGGTCAGCAGTATGCTAGGGTTGCATTCAGGATGGAGTACTCCAGATGTGGTCTCACCAAGGCAGAGCAGAGGGGCAGGATCATCTACCTTGACCTGCTGACCACGATTCTTTTGGTGCAGTCCAGGACAGGAGTGGCTTTCTGGGCTGTGAGGGTACACACTGCTACTTCATGTCCACTTGCTATTTCCTAGTATCCCTATGCCCATTGTGGCAGGGCTGTTCTCTGTCCTGACATCCTTCAACTTGTGCTGATACAAGGGGTTGGTTGCCATTACCCATGTGCAGTACCCTGCACTTGGATTTTTTGAACCTCATGAGCTTCTCCTTGTCCCACTGACAAAGGCTGGCTAAGTCTCTCTCAGTGGCATCCCATCCCTCAGTCATCTTCACCTTATCACATAGCTAGCTGTCATCCACAAACTTGATGAGAATGTACTTGATCCCACTGTCAATGTCACTGCTGAAGATATTAAAGAGCATTGGTCCCAGTACTGACCCCTGAGGAGCACCACTTGTTACTTCTCTAGCCAGACATTGAGCCAATGACCACCACTCTCAAGGTACGACTAGACTAAACTTTGTTCATCAGTCCACCTTTCAAATCCACACATTTTGAATTTGAAAAGAAGGATATGATGGGGACTATGTCCAAGTCTCTGCTGACCTTAAGGTAGATGACATCAAGCATTTTCCTCATCCGCTCATGTAGTCATGCCATCATGAAATCCACTAGTTATCTTTTCAAAATTAGTTCTTATTTGTAACACTGAACATTATCAATTGTATTTTCTTTAGATAGCAGTAGCTAATAGCTTTTACCTGAAATGAGCTTGTTTCTGAAGAACCAAAAATTGGATTTGCTACTTTTGAACCTTTCCTATTTTTTCTTTGTCAAATCCTAACCACTTTAAATGCATAGGTTTTCTTCAGTTTTGTTTACTTTGCGGGGTAATTTGATAAATTAATGCATATTTTGTAAAGCAAACAAGTGTCTGGCAGTTAGTACATAGCATGACAACAGAAGTGCTCTTTGATTTGCGTAGTAGTGTTCCTGTTAAAAATTCGGCTTGCCAGTCTTGGAGATTAAATTCTTTTATATAGAATGAGTGTGTTAAGTCAAATGATGTGAATCTGCCTAAACCACTTTCTTCTTGTATCAGGCAGTCTCAGAATTCTATAATAATCCTTCCTTCCTAAAACTTTGGAATGGTTTTTTAGACACAGTCTTTGTTTCTGTGTTTACTTGTTACAATATCAATATGTCTTATGTACTTTGATACATTCAAAAAAGTGCACTAGCACAGCAAAATATCGTGCCTCAGTATTAACTGATTCATAGCAAGCAAAGAAATATATTTCCAAGAATAAATAAGAATTGTAATTTTTTATTTTTTTTTTTTAATTGTCAGCAATACCTGTAGACAGTATCTTCTAGAACTAACAATGCAAAGGCAGATATACATATGCAATAATAACACCAAAAACAAGATCACTACTGCATTGTAATTAATAAGTCCTTCTCTTCTATGAGGCAGTTCTTTTGTTTATTACATAATCCTAGAATGCAATGACATAGCAAGTATCAACTAGTAACAGTGTTACACTATCTCCAGCTGTAAAATTAGACTCCTTATCTGGTTTGGACTAACGGGCTTACGGCAGGTCAGAAAAAGACTCGTGTAAATACTAAGGACAGAGAACTTTCTAAAAAGTAAGCAGCTAATCAGCAGTCTTTAACCTGTAGGGAAAAAAAATTACTGTGCTTGGACTAATTCTAGAAGTATGTATAAGGCCCCATTCATTCATTCATTCATTCATTCATTCATTCATTCATTCATTCATTCATTCATTCATTCATTCAGCCTGGCCCCATCCACCCCTTGGCCAGGCTGGGCTGCTCCAGGAGGCAGATGATGTGGCAGGGTGAGCAGGTGGAAGTGTGAGCAAAATTGTTTTAGAGGCAGAATGTTCTTGTTTCACAGTATTGCATATATGCAATCCTGCATTCAAGATGGAAGAAAGGGGCCTAGAATTTCAAAGAGATATGATGCAAAGTGGACAATGAGGGTCATTGCAAAAATTGTCCTTCTTTAGGGAACAAAACTTGCCTCCTTTTGAGTTTAATGACAGTCCTGCTATTGATTTGTGCCTGCCCTATCTATTCATTTTTCTGCTCCCCTGATTTTTTTTTTTTTTTTCACTTTTGCTCAGATTAATGACTTGCTTCATTCCTTATCTTTATCCTCTCTTCCCGAAAAGTGTTGTCACTTAAACTGGCTTAGCATATCTACTCTATTTATTCTACAACACCCCCGAGTTTTACATTTCAGTTGAAAGATTCACTATCGCTATAATCACCAGGAAGAAGAAATAGTTGCTTTAAACTTCTAAAGAAGTAAGATCACTTGTGAAGAAGTAAGATCTCAATCCTATCAGTCCTCCAACTGAGAGGGTGACGAATGGATGTCACAAAAGGAGAAAAAACACAATCATCTAGGAAACGTAAGGGTTAATGAAAGGTAATATGTCACTTCATGGCAATAGTAACACTTTTCTGACGATACAAAACAGGGACGGTCAGCAGTATGCTAGGGTTGCATTCAGGATGGAGTACTCCAGATGTGGTCTCACCAAGGCAGAGCAGAGGGGCAGGATCATCTACCTTGACCTGCTGACCACGATTCTTTTGGTGCAGTCCAGGACAGGAGTGGCTTTCTGGGCTGTGAGGGTACACACTGCTACTTCATGTCCACTTGCTATTTCCTAGTATCCCTATGCCCATTGTGGCAGGGCTGTTCTCTGTCCTGACATCCTTCAACTTGTGCTGATACAAGGGGTTGGTTGCCATTACCCATGTGCAGTACCCTGCACTTGGATTTTTTGAACCTCATGAGCTTCTCCTTGTCCCACTGACAAAGGCTGGCTAAGTCTCTCTCAGTGGCATCCCATCCCTCAGTCATCTTCACCTTATCACATAGCTTGCTGTCATCCACAAACTTGATGAGAATGTACTTGATCCCACTGTCAATGTCACTGCTGAAGATATTAAAGAGCATTGGTCCCAGTACTGACCCCTGAGGAGCACCACTTGTTACTTCTCTAGCCAGACATTGAGCCAATGACCACCACTCTCAAGGTACGACTAGACTAAACTTTGTTCATCAGTCCACCTTTCAAATCCACACATATTGAATTTGAAAAGAAGGATATGATGGGGACTATGTCCAAGTCTCTGCTGACCTTAAGGTAGATGACATCAAGCATTTTCCTCATCCGCTCATGTAGTCATGCCATCATGAAATCCACTAGTTATCTTTTCAAAATTAGTTCTTATTTGTAACACTGAACATTATCAATTGTATTTTCTTTACATAGCAGTAGCTAATAGCTTTTACCTGAAATGAGCTTGTTTCTGAAGAACCAAAAATTGGATTTGCTACTTTTGAACCTTTCCTATTTTTTCTTTGTCAAATCCTAACCACTTTAAATGCATAGGTTTTCTTCAGTTTTGTTTACTTTGCGGGGTAATTTGATAAATTAATGCATATTTTGTAAAGCAAACAAGTGTCTGGCAGTTAGTACATAGCATGACAACAGAAGTGCTCTTTGATTTGCGTAGTAGTGTTCCTGTTAAAAATTCGGCTTGCCAGTCTTGGAGATTAAATTCTTTTATATAGAATGAGTGTGTTAAGTCAAATGATGTGAATCTGCCTAAACCACTTTCTTCTTGTATCAGGCAGTCTCAGAATTCTATAATAATCCTTCCTTCCTAAAACTTTGGAATGGTTTTTTAGACACAGTCTTTGTTTCTGTGTTTACTTGTTACAATATCAATATGTCTTATGTACTTTGATACATTCAAAAAAGTGCACTAGCACAGCAAAATATCGTGCCTCAGTATTAACTGATTCATAGCAAGCAAAGAAATATATTTCCAAGAATAAATAAGAATTGTAATTTTTTATTTTTTTTTTTTAATTGTCAGCAATACCTGTAGACAGTATCTTCTAGAACTAACAATGCAAAGGCAGATATACATATGCAATAATAACACCAAAAACAAGATCACTACTGCATTGTAATTAATAAGTCCTTCTCTTCTATGAGGCAGTTCTTTTGTTTATTACATAATCCTAGAATGCAATGACATAGCAAGTATCAACTAGTAACAGTGTTACACTATCTCCAGCTGTAAAATTAGACTCCTTATCTGGTTTGGACTAACGGGCTTACGGCAGGTCAGAAAAAGACTCGTGTAAATACTAAGGACAGAGAACTTTCTAAAAAGTAAGCAGCTAATCAGCAGTCTTTAACCTGTAGGGAAAAAAAATTACTGTGCTTGGACTAATTCTAGAAGTATGTATAAGGCCCCATTCATTCATTCATTCATTCATTCATTCATTCATTCATTCATTCATTCATTCATTCATTCATTCAGCCTGGCCCCATCCACCCCTTGGCCAGGCTGGGCTGCTCCAGGAGGCAGATGATGTGGCAGGGTGAGCAGGTGGAAGTGTGAGCAAAATTGTTTTAGAGGCAGAATGTTCTTGTTTCACAGTATTGCATATATGCAATCCTGCATTCAAGATGGAAGAAAGGGGCCTAGAATTTCAAAGAGATATGATGCAAAGTGGACAATGAGGGTCATTGCAAAAATTGTCCTTCTTTAGGGAACAAAACTTGCCTCCTTTTGAGTTTAATGACAGTCCTGCTATTGATTTGTGCCTGCCCTATCTATTCATTTTTCTGCTCCCCTGATTTTTTTTTTTTTTTTCACTTTTGCTCAGATTAATGACTTGCTTCATTCCTTATCTTTATCCTCTCTTCCCGAAAAGTGTTGTCACTTAAACTGGCTTAGCATATCTACTCTATTTATTCTACAACACCCCCGAGTTTTACATTTCAGTTGAAAGATTCACTATCGCTATAATCACCAGGAAGAAGAAATAGTTGCTTTAAACTTCTAAAGAAGTAAGATCACTTGTGAAGAAGTAAGATCTCAATCCTATCAGTCCTCCAACTGAGAGGGTGACGAATGGATGTCACAAAAGGAGAAAAAACACAATCATCTAGGAAACGTAAGGGTTAATGAAAGGTAATATGTCACTTCATGGCAATAGTAACACTTTTCTGACGATACAAAACAGGGACGGTCAGCAGTATGCTAGGGTTGCATTCAGGATGGAGTACTCCAGATGTGGTCTCACCAAGGCAGAGCAGAGGGGCAGGATCATCTACCTTGACCTGCTGACCACGATTCTTTTGGTGCAGTCCAGGACAGGAGTGGCTTTCTGGGCTGTGAGGGTACACACTGCTACTTCATGTCCACTTGCTATTTCCTAGTATCCCTATGCCCATTGTGGCAGGGCTGTTCTCTGTCCTGACATCCTTCAACTTGTGCTGATACAAGGGGTTGGTTGCCATTACCCATGTGCAGTACCCTGCACTTGGATTTTTTGAACCTCATGAGCTTCTCCTTGTCCCACTGACAAAGGCTGGCTAAGTCTCTCTCAGTGGCATCCCATCCCTCAGTCATCTTCACCTTATCACATAGCTTGCTGTCATCCACAAACTTGATGAGAATGTACTTGATCCCACTGTCAATGTCACTGCTGAAGATATTAAAGAGCATTGGTCCCAGTACTGACCCCTGAGGAGCACCACTTGTTACTTCTCTAGCCAGACATTGAGCCAATGACCACCACTCTCAAGGTACGACTAGACTAAACTTTGTTCATCAGTCCACCTTTCAAATCCACACATTTTGAATTTGAAAAGAAGGATATGATGGGGACTATGTCCAAGTCTCTGCTGACCTTAAGGTAGATGACATCAAGCATTTTCCTCATCCGCTCATGTAGTCATGCCATCATGAAATCCACTAGTTATCTTTTCAAAATTAGTTCTTATTTGTAACACTGAACATTATCAATTGTATTTTCTTTACATAGCAGTAGCTAATAGCTTTTACCTGAAATGAGCTTGTTTCTGAAGAACCAAAAATTGGATTTGCTACTTTTGAACCTTTCCTATTTTTTCTTTGACAAATCCTAACCACTTTAAATGCATAGGTTTTCTTCAGTTTTGTTTATTTTGCGGGGTAATTTGATAAATTAATGCATATTTTGTAAAGCAAACAAGTGTCTGGCAGTTAGTACATAGCATGACAACAGAAGTGCTCTTTGATTTGCGTAGTAGTGTTCCTGTTAAAAATTCGGCTTGCCAGTCTTGGAGATTAAATTCTTTTATATAGAATGAGTGTGTTAAGTCAAATGATGTGAATCTGCCTAAACCACTTTCTTCTTGTATCAGGCAGTCTCAGAATTCTATAATAATCCTTCCTTCCTAAAACTTTGGAATGGTTTTTTAGACACAGTCTTTGTTTCTGTGTTTACTTGTTACAATATCAATATGTCTTATGTACTTTGATACATTCAAAAAAGTGCACTAGCACAGCAAAATATCGTGCCTCAGTATTAACTGATTCATAGCAAGCAAAGAAATATATTTCCAAGAATAAATAAGAATTGTAATTTTTTATTTTTTTTTTTTTAATTGTCAGCAATACCTGTAGACAGTATCTTCTAGAACTAACAATGCAAAGGCAGATATACATATGCAATAATAACACCAAAAACAAGATCACTACTGCATTGTAATTAATAAGTCCTTCTCTTCTATGAGGCAGTTCTTTTGTTTATTACATAATCCTAGAATGCAATGACATAGCAAGTATCAACTAGTAACAGTGTTACACTATCTCCAGCTGTAAAATTAGACTCCTTATCTGGTTTGGACTAACGGGCTTACGGCAGGTCAGAAAAAGACTCGTGTAAATACTAAGGACAGAGAACTTTCTAAAAAGTAAGCAGCTAATCAGCAGTCTTTAACCTGTAGGGAAAAAAAATTACTGTGCTTGGACTAATTCTAGAAGTATGTATAAGGCCCCATTCATTCATTCATTCATTCATTCATTCATTCATTCATTCATTCATTCATTCATTCAGCCTGGCCCCATCCACCCCTTGGCCAGGCTGGGCTGCTCCAGGAGGCAGATGATGTGGCAGGGTGAGCAGGTGGAAGTGTGAGCAAAATTGTTTTAGAGGCAGAATGTTCTTGTTTCACAGTATTGCATATATGCAATCCTGCATTCAAGATGGAAGAAAGGGGCCTAGAATTTCAAAGAGATATGATGCAAAGTGGACAATGAGGGTCATTGCAAAAATTGTCCTTCTTTAGGGAACAAAACTTGCCTCCTTTTGAGTTTAATGACAGTCCTGCTATTGATTTGTGCGTGCCCTATCTATTCATTTTTCTGCTCCCCTGATTTTTTTTTTTTTTTTTCACTTTTGCTCAGATTAATGACTTGCTTCATTCCTTATCTTTATCCTCTCTTCCCGAAAAGTGTTGCCACTTAAACTGGCTTAGCATATCTGCTCTATTTATTCTACAACACCCCCGAGTTTTACATTTCAGTTGAAAGATTCACTATCGCTATAATCACCAGGAAGAAGAAATAGTTGCTTTAAACTTCTAAAGAAGTAAGATCACTTGTGAAGAAGTAAGATCTCAATCCTATCAGTCCTCCAACTGAGAGGGTGACGAATGGATGTCACAAAAGGAGAAAAAACACAATCATCTCGGAAAGGTAAGGGTTAATGAAAGGTAATATGTCACTTCATGGCAATAGTAACACTTTTCTGACGATACAAAACAGGGACGGTCAGCAGTATGCTAGGGTTGCATTCAGGATGGAGTACTCCAGATGTGGTCTCACCAAGGCAGAGCAGAGGGGCAGGATCATCTACCTTGACCTGCTGACCACGATTCTTTTGGTGCAGTCCAGGACAGGAGTGGCTTTCTGGGCTGTGAGGGTACACACTGCTACTTCATGTCCACTTGCTATTTCCTAGTATCCCTATGCCCATTGTGGCAGGGCTGTTCTCTGTCCTGACATCCTTCAACTTGTGCTAATACAAGGGGTTGGTTGCCATTACCCATGTGCAGTACCCTGCACTTGGATTTTTTGAACCTCATGAGCTTCTCCTTGTCCCACTGACAAAGGCTGGCTAAGTCTCTCTCAGTGGCATCCCATCCCTCAGTCATCTTCACCTTATCACATAGCTTGCTGTCATCCACAAACTTGATGAGAATGTACTTGATCCCACTGTCAATGTCACTGCTGAAGATATTAAAGAGCGACCCCTGAGGAGCACCACTTGTTACTTCTCTAGCCAGACATTGAGCCAATGACCACCACTCTCAAGGTATGACTAGACTAAACTTTGTTCATCAGTCCACCTTTCAAATCCACACATTTTGAATTTGAAAAGAAGGATATGATGGGGACTATGTCCAAGTCTCTGCTGACCTTAAGGTAGATGACATCAAGCATTATCCTCATCCGCTCATGTAGTCATGCCATCATGAAATCCACTAGTTATCTTTTCAAAATTAGTTCTTATTTGTAACACTGAACATTATCAATTGTATTTTCTTTACATAGCAGTAGCTAATAGCTTTTACCTGAAATGAGCTTGTTTCTGAAGAACCAAAAATTGGATTTGCTACTTTTGAACCTTTCCTATTTTTTCTTTGTCAAATCCTAACCACTTTAAATGCATAGGTTTTCTTCAGTTTTGTTTATTTTGCGGGGTAATTTGATAAATTAATGCATATTTTGTAAAGCAAACAAGTGTCTGGCAGTTAGTACATAGCATGACAACAGAAGTGCTCTTTGATTTGCGTAGTAGTGTTTCTGTTAAAAATTCGGCTTGCCAGTCTTGGAGATTAAATTCTTTTATATAGAATGAGTGTGTTAAGTCAAATGATGTGAATCTGCCTAAACCACTTTCTTCTTGTATCAGGCAGTCTCAGAATTCTATAATAATCCTTCCTTCCTAAAACTTTGGAATGGTTTTTTAGACACAGTCTTTGTTTCTGTGTTTACTTGTTACAATATCAATATGTCTTATGTACTTTGATACATTCAAAAAAGTGCACTAGCACAGCAAAATATCGTGCCTCAGTATTAACTGATTCATAGCAAGCAAAGAAATATATTTCCAAGAATAAATAAGAATTGTAATTTTTTATTTTTTTTTTTTAATTGTCAGCAATACCTGTAGACAGTATCTTCTAGAACTAACAATGCAAAGGCAGATATACATATGCAATAATAACACCAAAAACAAGATCACTACTGCATTGTAATTAATAAGTCCTTCTCTTCTATGAGGCAGTTCTTTTGTTTATTACATAATCCTAGAATGCAATGACATAGCAAGTATCAACTAGTAACAGTGTTACACTATCTCCAGCTGTAAAATTAGACTCCTTATCTGGTTTGGACTAACGGGCTTACGGCAGGTCAGAAAAAGACTCGTGTAAATACTAAGGACAGAGAACTTTCTAAAAAGTAAGCAGCTAATCAGCAGTCTTTAACCTGTAGGGAAAAAAAATTACTGTGCTTGGACTAATTCTAGAAGTATGTATAAGGCCCCATTCATTCATTCATTCATTCATTCATTCATTCATTCATTCATTCATTCATTCAGCCTGGCCCCATCCACCCCTTGGCCAGGCTGGGCTGCTCCAGGAGGCAGATGATGTGGCAGGGTGAGCAGGTGGAAGTGTGAGCAAAATTGTTTTAGAGGCAGAATGTTCTTGTTTCACAGTATTGCATATATGCAATCCTGCATTCAAGATGGAAGAAAGGGGCCTAGAATTTCAAAGAGATATGATGCAAAGTGGACAATGAGGGTCATTGCAAAAATTGTCCTTCTTTAGGGAACAAAACTTGCCTCCTTTTGAGTTTAATGACAGTCCTGCTATTGATTTGTGCCTGCCCTATCTATTCATTTTTCTGCTCCCCTGATTTTTTTTTTTTTTTTTCACTTTTGCTCAGATTAATGACTTGCTTCATTCCTTATCTTTATCCTCTCTTCCCGAAAAGTGTTGCCACTTAAACTGGCTTAGCATATCTGCTCTATTTATTCTACAACACCCCCGAGTTTTACATTTCAGTTGAAAGATTCACTATCGCTATAATCACCAGGAAGAAGAAATAGTTGCTTTAAACTTCTAAAGAAGTAAGATCACTTGTGAAGAAGTAAGATCTCAATCCTATCAGTCCTCCAACTGAGAGGGTGACGAATGGATGTCACAAAAGGAGAAAAAACACAATCATCTCGGAAACGTAAGGGTTAATGAAAGGTAATATGTCACTTCATGGCAATAGTAACACTTTTCTGACGATACAAAACAGGGACGGTCAGCAGTATGCTAGGGTTGCATTCAGGATGGAGTACTCCAGATGTGGTCTCACCAAGGCAGAGCAGAGGGGCAGGATCATCTACCTTGACCTGCTGACCACGATTCTTTTGGTGCAGTCCAGGACAGGAGTGGCTTTCTGGGCTGTGAGGGTACACACTGCTACTTCATGTCCACTTGCTATTTCCTAGTATCCCTATGCCCATTGTGGCAGGGCTGTTCTCTGTCCTGACATCCTTCAACTTGTGCTAATACAAGGGGTTGGTTGCCATTACCCATGTGCAGTACCCTGCACTTGGATTTTTTGAACCTCATGAGCTTCTCCTTGTCCCACTGACAAAGGCTGGCTAAGTCTCTCTCAGTGGCATCCCATCCCTCAGTCATCTTCACCTTATCACATAGCTTGCTGTCATCCACAAACTTGATGAGAATGTACTTGATCCCACTGTCAATGTCACTGCTGAAGATATTAAAGAGCGACCCCTGAGGAGCACCACTTGTTACTTCTCTAGCCAGACATTGAGCCAATGACCACCACTCTCAAGGTATGACTAGACTAAACTTTGTTCATCAGTCCACCTTTCAAATCCACACATTTTGAATTTGAAAAGAAGGATATGATGGGGACTATGTCCAAGTCTCTGCTGACCTTAAGGTAGATGACATCAAGCATTATCCTCATCCGCTCATGTAGTCATGCCATCATGAAATCCACTAGTTATCTTTTCAAAATTAGTTCTTATTTGTAACACTGAACATTATCAATTGTATTTTCTTTACATAGCAGTAGCTAATAGCTTTTACCTGAAATGAGCTTGTTTCTGAAGAACCAAAAATTGGATTTGCTACTTTTGAACCTTTCCTATTTTTTCTTTGTCAAATCCTAACCACTTTAAATGCATAGGTTTTCTTCAGTTTTGTTTATTTTGCGGGGTAATTTGATAAATTAATGCATATTTTGTAAAGCAAACAAGTGTCTGGCAGTTAGTACATAGCATGACAACAGAAGTGCTCTTTGATTTGCGTAGTAGTGTTTCTGTTAAAAATTCGGCTTGCCAGTCTTGGAGATTAAATTCTTTTATATAGAATGAGTGTGTTAAGTCAAATGATGTGAATCTGCCTAAACCACTTTCTTCTTGTATCAGGCAGTCTCAGAATTCTATAATAATCCTTCCTTCCTAAAACTTTGGAATGGTTTTTTAGACACAGTCTTTGTTTCTGTGTTTACTTGTTACAATATCAATATGTCTTATGTACTTTGATACATTCAAAAAAGTGCACTAGCACAGCAAAATATCGTGCCTCAGTATTAACTGATTCATAGCAAGCAAAGAAATATATTTCCAAGAATAAATAAGAATTGTAATTTTTTATTTTTTTTTTTTAATTGTCAGCAATACCTGTAGACAGTATCTTCTAGAACTAACAATGCAAAGGCAGATATACATATGCAATAATAACACCAAAAACAAGATCACTACTGCATTGTAATTAATAAGTCCTTCTCTTCTATGAGGCAGTTCTTTTGTTTATTACATAATCCTAGAATGCAATGACATAGCAAGTATCAACTAGTAACAGTGTTACACTATCTCCAGCTGTAAAATTAGACTCCTTATCTGGTTTGGACTAACGGGCTTACGGCAGGTCAGAAAAAGACTCGTGTAAATACTAAGGACAGAGAACTTTCTAAAAAGTAAGCAGCTAATCAGCAGTCTTTAACCTGTAGGGAAAAAAAATTACTGTGCTTGGACTAATTCTAGAAGTATGTATAAGGCCCCATTCATTCATTCATTCATTCATTCATTCATTCATTCATTCATTCATTCATTCATTCATTCAGCCTGGCCCCATCCACCCCTTGGCCAGGCTGGGCTGCTCCAGGACGCAGATGATGTGGCAGGGTGAGCAGGTGGAAGTGTGAGCAAAATTGTTTTAGAGGCAGAATGTTCTTGTTTCACAGTATTGCATATATGCAATCCTGCATTCAAGATGGAAGAAAGGGGCCTAGAATTTCAAAGAGATATGATGCAAAGTGGACAATGAGGGTCATTGCAAAAATTGTCCTTCTTTAGGGAACAAAACTTGCCTCCTTTTGAGTTTAATGACAGTCCTGCTATTGATTTGTGCCTGCCCTATCTATTCATTTTTCTGCTCCCCTGATTTTTTTTTTTTTTTTTCACTTTTGCTCAGATTAATGACTTGCTTCATTCCTTATCTTTATCCTCTCTTCCCGAAAAGTGTTGCCACTTAAACTGGCTTAGCATATCTGCTCTATTTATTCTACAACACCCCCGAGTTTTACATTTCAGTTGAAAGATTCACTATCGCTATAATCACCAGGAAGAAGAAATAGTTGCTTTAAACTTCTAAAGAAGTAAGATCACTTGTGAAGAAGTAAGATCTCAATCCTATCAGTCCTCCAACTGAGAGGGTGACGAATGGATGTCACAAAAGGAGAAAAAACACAATCATCTCGGAAACGTAAGGGTTAATGAAAGGTAATATGTCACTTCATGGCAATAGTAACACTTTTCTGACGATACAAAACAGGGACGGTCAGCAGTATGCTAGGGTTGCATTCAGGATGGAGTACTCCAGATGTGGTCTCACCAAGGCAGAGCAGAGGGGCAGGATCATCTACCTTGACCTGCTGACCACGATTCTTTTGGTGCAGTCCAGGACAGGAGTGGCTTTCTGGGCTGTGAGGGTACACACTGCTACTTCATGTCCACTTGCTATTTCCTAGTATCCCTATGCCCATTGTGGCAGGGCTGTTCTCTGTCCTGACATCCTTCAACTTGTGCTAATACAAGGGGTTGGTTGCCATTACCCATGTGCAGTACCCTGCACTTGGATTTTTTGAACCTCATGAGCTTCTCCTTGTCCCACTGACAAAGGCTGGCTAAGTCTCTCTCAGTGGCATCCCATCCCTCAGTCATCTTCACCTTATCACATAGCTTGCTGTCATCCACAAACTTGATGAGAATGTACTTGATCCCACTGTCAATGTCACTGCTGAAGATATTAAAGAGCGACCCCTGAGGAGCACCACTTGTTACTTCTCTAGCCAGACATTGAGCCAATGACCACCACTCTCAAGGTATGACTAGACTAAACTTTGTTCATCAGTCCACCTTTCAAATCCACACATTTTGAATTTGAAAAGAAGGATATGATGGGGACTATGTCCAAGTCTCTGCTGACCTTAAGGTAGATGACATCAAGCATTATCCTCATCCGCTCATGTAGTCATGCCATCATGAAATCCACTAGTTATCTTTTCAAAATTAGTTCTTATTTGTAACACTGAACATTATCAATTGTATTTTCTTTACATAGCAGTAGCTAATAGCTTTTACCTGAAATGAGCTTGTTTCTGAAGAACCAAAAATTGGATTTGCTACTTTTGAACCTTTCCTATTTTTTCTTTGACAAATCCTAACCACTTTAAATGCATAGGTTTTCTTCAGTTTTGTTTATTTTGCGGGGTAATTTGATAAATTAATGCATATTTTGTAAAGCAAACAAGTGTCTGGCAGTTAGTACATAGCATGACAACAGAAGTGCTCTTTGATTTGCGTAGTAGTGTTTCTGTTAAAAATTCGGCTTGCCAGTCTTGGAGATTAAATTCTTTTATATAGAATGAGTGTGTTAAGTCAAATGATGTGAATCTGCCTAAACCACTTTCTTCTTGTATCAGGCAGTCTCAGAATTCTATAATAATCCTTCCTTCCTAAAACTTTGGAATGGTTTTTTAGACACAGTCTTTGTTTCTGTGTTTACTTGTTACAATATCAATATGTCTTATGTACTTTGATACATTCAAAAAAGTGCACTAGCACAGCAAAATATCGTGCCTCAGTATTAACTGATTCATAGCAAGCAAAGAAATATATTTCCAAGAATAAATAAGAATTGTAATTTTTTATTTTTTTTTTTTAATTGTCAGCAATACCTGTAGACAGTATCTTCTAGAACTAACAATGCAAAGGCAGATATACATATGCAATAATAACACCAAAAACAAGATCACTACTGCATTGTAATTAATAAGTCCTTCTCTTCTATGAGGCAGTTCTTTTGTTTATTACATAATCCTAGAATGCAATGACATAGCAAGTATCAACTAGTAACAGTGTTACACTATCTCCAGCTGTAAAATTAGACTCCTTATCTGGTTTGGACTAACGGGCTTACGGCAGGTCAGAAAAAGACTCGTGTAAATACTAAGGACAGAGAACTTTCTAAAAAGTAAGCAGCTAATCAGCAGTCTTTAACCTGTAGGGAAAAAAAATTACTGTGCTTGGACTAATTCTAGAAGTATGTATAAGGCCCCATTCATTCATTCATTCATTCATTCATTCATTCATTCATTCATTCATTCATTCATTCATTCATTCATTCAGCCTGGCCCCATCCACCCCTTGGCCAGGCTGGGCTGCTCCAGGAGGCAGATGATGTGGCAGGGTGAGCAGGTGGAAGTGTGAGCAAAATTGTTTTAGAGGCAGAATGTTCTTGTTTCACAGTATTGCATATATGCAATCCTGCATTCAAGATGGAAGAAAGGGGCCTAGAATTTCAAAGAGATATGATGCAAAGTGGACAATGAGGGTCATTGCAAAAATTGTCCTTCTTTAGGGAACAAAACTTGCCTCCTTTTGAGTTTAATGACAGTCCTGCTATTGATTTGTGCCTGCCCTATCTATTCATTTTTCTGCTCCCCTGATTTTTTTTTTTTTTTTTCACTTTTGCTCAGATTAATGACTTGCTTCATTCCTTATCTTTATCCTCTCTTCCCGAAAAGTGTTGCCACTTAAACTGGCTTAGCATATCTGCTCTATTTATTCTACAACACCCCCGAGTTTTACATTTCAGTTGAAAGATTCACTATCGCTATAATCACCAGGAAGAAGAAATAGTTGCTTTAAACTTCTAAAGAAGTAAGATCACTTGTGAAGAAGTAAGATCTCAATCCTATCAGTCCTCCAACTGAGAGGGTGACGAATGGATGTCACAAAAGGAGAAAAAACACAATCATCTCGGAAACGTAAGGGTTAATGAAAGGTAATATGTCACTTCATGGCAATAGTAACACTTTTCTGACGATACAAAACAGGGACGGTCAGCAGTATGCTAGGGTTGCATTCAGGATGGAGTACTCCAGATGTGGTCTCACCAAGGCAGAGCAGAGGGGCAGGATCATCTACCTTGACCTGCTGACCACGATTCTTTTGGTGCAGTCCAGGACAGGAGTGGCTTTCTGGGCTGTGAGGGTACACACTGCTACTTCATGTCCACTTGCTATTTCCTAGTATCCCTATGCCCATTGTGGCAGGGCTGTTCTCTGTCCTGACATCCTTCAACTTGTGCTAATACAAGGGGTTGGTTGCCATTACCCATGTGCAGTACCCTGCACTTGGATTTTTTGAACCTCATGAGCTTCTCCTTGTCCCACTGACAAAGGCTGGCTAAGTCTCTCTCAGTGGCATCCCATCCCTCAGTCATCTTCACCTTATCACATAGCTTGCTGTCATCCACAAACTTGATGAGAATGTACTTGATCCCACTGTCAATGTCACTGCTGAAGATATTAAAGAGCGACCCCTGAGGAGCACCACTTGTTACTTCTCTAGCCAGACATTGAGCCAATGACCACCACTCTCAAGGTATGACTAGACTAAACTTTGTTCATCAGTCCACCTTTCAAATCCACACATTTTGAATTTGAAAAGAAGGATATGATGGGGACTATGTCCAAGTCTCTGCTGACCTTAAGGTAGATGACATCAAGCATTATCCTCATCCGCTCATGTAGTCATGCCATCATGAAATCCACTAGTTATCTTTTCAAAATTAGTTCTTATTTGTAACACTGAACATTATCAATTGTATTTTCTTTACATAGCAGTAGCTAATAGCTTTTACCTGAAATGAGCTTGTTTCTGAAGAACCAAAAATTGGATTTGCTACTTTTGAACCTTTCCTATTTTTTCTTTGTCAAATCCTAACCACTTTAAATGCATAGGTTTTCTTCAGTTTTGTTTATTTTGCGGGGTAATTTGATAAATTAATGCATATTTTGTAAAGCAAACAAGTGTCTGGCAGTTAGTACATAGCATGACAACAGAAGTGCTCTTTGATTTGCGTAGTAGTGTTTCTGTTAAAAATTCGGCTTGCCAGTCTTGGAGATTAAATTCTTTTATATAGAATGAGTGTGTTAAGTCAAATGATGTGAATCTGCCTAAACCACTTTCTTCTTGTATCAGGTAGTCTCAGAATTCTATAATAATCCTTCCTTCCTAAAACTTTGGAATGGTTTTTTAGACACAGTCTTTGTTTCTGTGTTTACTTGTTACAATATCAATATGTCTTATGTACTTTGATACATTCAAAAAAGTGCACTAGCACAGCAAAATATCGTGCCTCAGTATTAACTGATTCATAGCAAGCAAAGAAATATATTTCCAAGAATAAATAAGAATTGTAATTTTTTATTTTTTTTTTTTAATTGTCAGCAATACCTGTAGACAGTATCTTCTAGAACTAACAATGCAAAGGCAGATATACATATGCAATAATAACACCAAAAACAAGATCACTACTGCATTGTAATTAATAAGTCCTTCTCTTCTATGAGGCAGTTCTTTTGTTTATTACATAATCCTAGAATGCAATGACATAGCAAGTATCAACTAGTAACAGTGTTACACTATCTCCAGCTGTAAAATTAGACTCCTTATCTGGTTTGGACTAACGGGCTTACGGCAGGTCAGAAAAAGACTCGTGTAAATACTAAGGACAGAGAACTTTCTAAAAAGTAAGCAGCTAATCAGCAGTCTTTAACCTGTAGGGAAAAAAAATTACTGTGCTTGGACTAATTCTAGAAGTATGTATAAGGCCCCATTCATTCATTCATTCATTCATTCATTCATTCATTCATTCATTCATTCATTCATTCATTCATTCATTCAGCCTGGCCCCATCCACCCCTTGGCCAGGCTGGGCTGCTCCAGGAGGCAGATGATGTGGCAGGGTGAGCAGGTGGAAGTGTGAGCAAAATTGTTTTAGAGGCAGAATGTTCTTGTTTCACAGTATTGCATATATGCAATCCTGCATTCAAGATGGAAGAAAGGGGCCTAGAATTTCAAAGAGATATGATGCAAAGTGGACAATGAGGGTCATTGCAAAAATTGTCCTTCTTTAGGGAACAAAACTTGCCTCCTTTTGAGTTTAATGACAGTCCTGCTATTGATTTGTGCCTGCCCTATCTATTCATTTTTCTGCTCCCCTGATTTTTTTTTTTTTTTTTCACTTTTGCTCAGATTAATGACTTGCTTCATTCCTTATCTTTATCCTCTCTTCCCGAAAAGTGTTGCCACTTAAACTGGCTTAGCATATCTGCTCTATTTATTCTACAACACCCCCGAGTTTTACATTTCAGTTGAAAGATTCACTATCGCTATAATCACCAGGAAGAAGAAATAGTTGCTTTAAACTTCTAAAGAAGTAAGATCACTTGTGAAGAAGTAAGATCTCAATCCTATCAGTCCTCCAACTGAGAGGGTGACGAATGGATGTCACAAAAGGAGAAAAAACACAATCATCTCGGAAACGTAAGGGTTAATGAAAGGTAATATGTCACTTCATGGCAATAGTAACACTTTTCTGACGATACAAAACAGGGACGGTCAGCAGTATGCTAGGGTTGCATTCAGGATGGAGTACTCCAGATGTGGTCTCACCAAGGCAGAGCAGAGGGGCAGGATCATCTACCTTGACCTGCTGACCACGATTCTTTTGGTGCAGTCCAGGACAGGAGTGGCTTTCTGGGCTGTGAGGGTACACACTGCTACTTCATGTCCACTTGCTATTTCCTAGTATCCCTATGCCCATTGTGGCAGGGCTGTTCTCTGTCCTGACATCCTTCAACTTGTGCTAATACAAGGGGTTGGTTGCCATTACCCATGTGCAGTACCCTGCACTTGGATTTTTTGAACCTCATGAGCTTCTCCTTGTCCCACTGACAAAGGCTGGCTAAGTCTCTCTCAGTGGCATCCCATCCCTCAGTCATCTTCACCTTATCACATAGCTTGCTGTCATCCACAAACTTGATGAGAATGTACTTGATCCCACTGTCAATGTCACTGCTGAAGATATTAAAGAGCGACCCCTGAGGAGCACCACTTGTTACTTCTCTAGCCAGACATTGAGCCAATGACCACCACTCTCAAGGTATGACTAGACTAAACTTTGTTCATCAGTCCACCTTTCAAATCCACACATTTTGAATTTGAAAAGAAGGATATGATGGGGACTATGTCCAAGTCTCTGCTGACCTTAAGGTAGATGACATCAAGCATTATCCTCATCCGCTCATGTAGTCATGCCATCATGAAATCCACTAGTTATCTTTTCAAAATTAGTTCTTATTTGTAACACTGAACATTATCAATTGTATTTTCTTTACATAGCAGTAGCTAATAGCTTTTACCTGAAATGAGCTTGTTTCTGAAGAACCAAAAATTGGATTTGCTACTTTTGAACCTTTCCTATTTTTTCTTTGTCAAATCCTAACCACTTTAAATGCATAGGTTTTCTTCAGTTTTGTTTATTTTGCGGGGTAATTTGATAAATTAATGCATATTTTGTAAAGCAAACAAGTGTCTGGCAGTTAGTACATAGCATGACAACAGAAGTGCTCTTTGATTTGCGTAGTAGTGTTTCTGTTAAAAATTCGGCTTGCCAGTCTTGGAGATTAAATTCTTTTATATAGAATGAGTGTGTTAAGTCAAATGATGTGAATCTGCCTAAACCACTTTCTTCTTGTATCAGGCAGTCTCAGAATTCTATAATAATCCTTCCTTCCTAAAACTTTGGAATGGTTTTTTAGACACAGTCTTTGTTTCTGTGTTTACTTGTTACAATATCAATATGTCTTATGTACTTTGATACATTCAAAAAAGTGCACTAGCACAGCAAAATATCGTGCCTCAGTATTAACTGATTCATAGCAAGCAAAGAAATATATTTCCAAGAATAAATAAGAATTGTAATTTTTTATTTTTTTTTTTTAATTGTCAGCAATACCTGTAGACAGTATCTTCTAGAACTAACAATGCAAAGGCAGATATACATATGCAATAATAACACCAAAAACAAGATCACTACTGCATTGTAATTAATAAGTCCTTCTCTTCTATGAGGCAGTTCTTTTGTTTATTACATAATCCTAGAATGCAATGACATAGCAAGTATCAACTAGTAACAGTGTTACACTATCTCCAGCTGTAAAATTAGACTCCTTATCTGGTTTGGACTAACGGGCTTACGGCAGGTCAGAAAAAGACTCGTGTAAATACTAAGGACAGAGAACTTTCTAAAAAGTAAGCAGCTAATCAGCAGTCTTTAACCTGTAGGGAAAAAAAATTACTGTGCTTGGACTAATTCTAGAAGTATGTATAAGGCCCCATTCATTCATTCATTCATTCATTCATTCATTCATTCATTCATTCATTCATTCATTCATTCAGCCTGGCCCCATCCACCCCTTGGCCAGGCTGGGCTGCTCCAGGAGGCAGATGATGTGGCAGGGTGAGCAGGTGGAAGTGTGAGCAAAATTGTTTTAGAGGCAGAATGTTCTTGTTTCACAGTATTGCATATATGCAATCCTGCATTCAAGATGGAAGAAAGGGGCCTAGAATTTCAAAGAGATATGATGCAAAGTGGACAATGAGGGTCATTGCAAAAATTGTCCTTCTTTAGGGAACAAAACTTGCCTCCTTTTGAGTTTAATGACAGTCCTGCTATTGATTTGTGCCTGCCCTATCTATTCATTTTTCTGCTCCCCTGATTTTTTTTTTTTTTTTTCACTTTTGCTCAGATTAATGACTTGCTTCATTCCTTATCTTTATCCTCTCTTCCCAAAAAGTGTTGCCACTTAAACTGGCTTAGCATATCTGCTCTATTTATTCTACAACACCCCCGAGTTTTACATTTCAGTTGAAAGATTCACTATCGCTATAATCACCAGGAAGAAGAAATAGTTGCTTTAAACTTCTAAAGAAGTAAGATCACTTGTGAAGAAGTAAGATCTCAATCCTATCAGTCCTCCAACTGAGAGGGTGACGAATGGATGTCACAAAAGGAGAAAAAACACAATCATCTAGGAAACGTAAGGGTTAATGAAAGGTAATATGTCACTTCATGGCAATAGTAACACTTTTCTGACGATACAAAACAGGGACGGTCAGCAGTATGCTAGGGTTGCATTCAGGATGGAGTACTCCAGATGTGGTCTCACCAAGGCAGAGCAGAGGGGCAGGATCATCTACCTTGACCTGCTGACCACGATTCTTTTGGTGCAGTCCAGGACAGGAGTGGCTTTCTGGGCTGTGAGGGTACACACTGCTACTTCATGTCCACTTGCTATTTCCTAGTATCCCTATGCCCATTGTGGCAGGGCTGTTCTCTGTCCTGACATCCTTCAACTTGTGCTGATACAAGGGGTTGGTTGCCATTACCCATGTGCAGTACCCTGCACTTGGATTTTTTGAACCTCATGAGCTTCTCCTTGTCCCACTGACAAAGGCTGGCTAAGTCTCTCTCACTGGCATCCCATCCCTCAGTCATCTTCACCTTATCACATAGCTTGCTGTCATCCACAAACTTGATGAGAATGTACTTGATCCCACTGTCAATGTCACTGCTGAAGATATTAAAGAGCGACCCCTGAGGAGCACCACTTGTTACTTCTCTAGCCAGACATTGAGCCAATGACCACCACTCTCAAGGTATGACTAGACTAAACTTTGTTCATCAGTCCACCTTTCAAATCCACACATTTTGAATTTGAAAAGAAGGATATGATGGGGACTATGTCCAAGTCTCTGCTGACCTTAAGGTAGATGACATCAAGCATTATCCTCATCCGCTCATGTAGTCATGCCATCATGAAATCCACTAGTTATCTTTTCAAAATTAGTTCTTATTTGTAACACTGAACATTATCAATTGTATTTTCTTTACATAGCAGTAGCTAATAGCTTTTACCTGAAATGAGCTTGTTTCTGAAGAACCAAAAATTGGATTTGCTACTTTTGAACCTTTCCTATTTTTTCTTTGTCAAATCCTAACCACTTTAAATGCATAGGTTTTCTTCAGTTTTGTTTATTTTGCGGGGTAATTTGATAAATTAATGCATATTTTGTAAAGCAAACAAGTGTCTGGCAGTTAGTACATAGCATGACAACAGAAGTGCTCTTTGATTTGCGTAGTAGTGTTTCTGTTAAAAATTCGGCTTGCCAGTCTTGGAGATTAAATTCTTTTATATAGAATGAGTGTGTTAAGTCAAATGATGTGAATCTGCCTAAACCACTTTCTTCTTGTATCAGGCAGTCTCAGAATTCTATAATAATCCTTCCTTCCTAAAACTTTGGAATGGTTTTTTAGACACAGTCTTTGTTTCTGTGTTTACTTGTTCCAATATCAATATGTCTTATGTACTTTGATACATTCAAAAAAGTGCACTAGCACAGCAAAATATCGTGCCTCAGTATTAACTGATTCATAGCAAGCAAAGAAATATATTTCCAAGAATAAATAAGAATTGTAATTTTTTATTTTTTTTTTTTAATTGTCAGCAATACCTGTAGACAGTATCTTCTAGAACTAACAATGCAAAGGCAGATATACATATGCAATAATAACACCAAAAACAAGATCACTACTGCATTGTAATTAATAAGTCCTTCTCTTCTATGAGGCAGTTCTTTTGTTTATTACATAATCCTAGAATGCAATGACATAGCAAGTATCAACTAGTAACAGTGTTACACTATCTCCAGCTGTAAAATTAGACTCCTTATCTGGTTTGGACTAACGGGCTTACGGCAGGTCAGAAAAAGACTCGTGTAAATACTAAGGACAGAGAACTTTCTAAAAAGTAAGCAGCTAATCAGCAGTCTTTAACCTGTAGGGAAAAAAAATTACTGTGCTTGGACTAATTCTAGAAGTATGTATAAGGCCCCATTCATTCATTCATTCATTCATTCATTCATTCATTCATTCATTCATTCATTCATTCATTCAGCCTGGCCCCATCCACCCCTTGGCCAGGCTGGGCTGCTCCAGGAGGCAGATGATGTGGCAGGGTGAGCAGGTGGAAGTGTGAGCAAAATTGTTTTAGAGGCAGAATGTTCTTGTTTCACAGTATTGCATATATGCAATCCTGCATTCAAGATGGAAGAAAGGGGCCTAGAATTTCAAAGAGATATGATGCAAAGTGGACAATGAGGGTCATTGCAAAAATTGTCCTTCTTTAGGGAACAAAACTTGCCTCCTTTTGAGTTTAATGACAGTCCTGCTATTGATTTGTGCGTGCCCTATCTATTCATTTTTCTGCTCCCCTGATTTTTTTTTTTTTTTTTCACTTTTGCTCAGATTAATGACTTGCTTCATTCCTTATCATTATCCTCTCTTCCCGAAAAGTGTTGCCACTTAAACTGGCTTAGCATATCTACTCTATTTATTCTACAACACCCCCGAGTTTTACATTTCAGTTGAAAGATTCACTATCGCTATAATCACCAGGAAGAAGAAATAGTTGCTTTAAACTTCTAAAGAAGTAAGATCACTTGTGAAGAAGTAAGATCTCAATCCTATCAGTCCTCCAACTGAGAGGGTGACGAATGGATGTCACAAAAGGAGAAAAAACACAATCATCTAGGAAACGTAAGGGTTAATGAAAGGTAATATGTCACTTCATGGCAATAGTAACACTTTTTTGACGATACAAAACAGGGACGGTCAGCAGTATGCTAGGGTTGCATTCAGGATGGAGTACTCCAGATGTGGTCTCACCAAGGCAGAGCAGAGGGGCAGGATCATCTACCTTGACCTGCTGACCACGATTCTTTTGGTGCAGTCCAGGACAGGAGTGGCTTTCTGGGCTGTGAGGGTACACACTGCTACTTCATGTCCACTTGCTATTTCCTAGTATCCCTATGCCCATTGTGGCAGGGCTGTTCTCTGTCCTGACATCCTTCAACTTGTGCTGATACAAGGGGTTGGTTGCCATTACCCATGTGCAGTACCCTGCACTTGGATTTTTTGAACCTCATGAGCTTCTCCTTGTCCCACTGACAAAGGCTGGCTAAGTCTCTCTCAGTGGCATCCCATCCCTCAGTCATCTTCACCTTATCACATAGCTTGCTGTCATCCACAAACTTGATGAGAATGTACTTGATCCCACTGTCAATGTCACTGCTGAAGATATTAAAGAGCATTGGTCCCAGTACTGACCCCTGAGGAGCACCACTTGTTACTTCTCTAGCCAGACATTGAGCCAATGACCACCACTCTCAAGGTACGACTAGACTAAACTTTGTTCATCAGTCCACCTTTCAAATCCACACATTTTGAATTTGAAAAGAAGGATATGATGGGGACTATGTCCAAGTCTCTGCTGACCTTAAGGTAGATGACATCAAGCATTTTCCTCATCCGCTCATGTAGTCATGCCATCATGAAATCCACTAGTTATCTTTTCAAAATTAGTTCTTATTTGTAACACTGAACATTATCAATTGTATTTTCTTTACATAGCAGTAGCTAATAGCTTTTACCTGAAATGAGCTTGTTTCTGAAGAACCAAAAATTGGATTTGCTACTTTTGAACCTTTCCTATTTTTTCTTTGTCAAATCCTAACCACTTTAAATGCATAGGTTTTCTTCAGTTTTGTTTACTTTGTGGGGTAATTTGATAAATTAATGCATATTTTGTAAAGCAAACAAGTGTCTGGCAGTTAGTACATAGCATGACAACAGAAGTGCTCTTTGATTTGCGTAGTAGTGTTCCTGTTAAAAATTCGGCTTGCCAGTCTTGGAGATTAAATTCTTTTATATAGAATGAGTGTGTTAAGTCAAATGATGTGAATCTGCCTAAACCACTTTCTTCTTGTATCAGGCAGTCTCAGAATTCTATAATAATCCTTCCTTCCTAAAACTTTGGAATGGTTTTTTAGACACAGTCTTTGTTTCTGTGTTTACTTGTTCCAATATCAATATGTCTTATGTACTTTGATACATTCAAAAAAGTGCACTAGCACAGCAAAATATCGTGCCTCAGTATTAACTGATTCATAGCAAGCAAAGAAATATATTTCCAAGAATAAATAAGAATTGTAATTTTTTATTTTTTTTTTTTAATTGTCAGCAATACCTGTAGACAGTATCTTCTAGAACTAACAATGCAAAGGCAGATATACATATGCAATAATAACACCAAAAACAAGATCACTACTGCATTGTAATTAATAAGTCCTTCTCTTCTATGAGGCAGTTCTTTTGTTTATTACATAATCCTAGAATGCAATGACATAGCAAGTATCAACTAGTAACAGTGTTACACTATCTCCAGCTGTAAAATTAGACTCCTTATCTGGTTTGGACTAACGGGCTTACGGCAGGTCAGAAAAAGACTCGTGTAAATACTAAGGACAGAGAACTTTCTAAAAAGTAAGCAGCTAATCAGCAGTCTTTAACCTGTAGGGAAAAAAAATTACTGTGCTTGGACTAATTCTAGAAGTATGTATAAGGCCCCATTCATTCATTCATTCATTCATTCATTCATTCATTCATTCATTCATTCATTCATTCATTCATTCAGCCTGGCCCCATCCACCCCTTGGCCAGGCTGGGCTGCTCCAGGAGGCAGATGATGTGGCAGGGTGAGCAGGTGGAAGTGTGAGCAAAATTGTTTTAGAGGCAGAATGTTCTTGTTTCACAGTATTGCATATATGCAATCCTGCATTCAAGATGGAAGAAAGGGGCCTAGAATTTCAAAGAGATATGATGCAAAGTGGACAATGAGGGTCATTGCAAAAATTGTCCTTCTTTAGGGAACAAAACTTGCCTCCTTTTGAGTTTAATGACAGTCCTGCTATTGATTTGTGCCTGCCCTATCTATTCATTTTTCTGCTCCCCTGATTTTTTTTTTTTTTTTTCACTTTTGCTCAGATTAATGACTTGCTTCATTCCTTATCTTTATCCTCTCTTCCCAAAAAGTGTTGTCACTTAAACTGGCTTAGCATATCTACTCTATTTATTCTACAACACCCCCGAGTTTTACATTTCAGTTGAAAGATTCGCTATCGCTATAATCACCAGGAAGAAGAAATAGTTGCTTTAAACTTCTAAAGAAGTAAGATCACTTCTGAAGAAGTAAGATCTCAATCCTATCAGTCCTCCAACTGAGAGGGTGACGAATGGATGTCACAAAAGGAGAAAAAACACAATCATCTCGGAAAGGTAAGGGTTAATGAAAGGTAATATGTCACTTCATGGCAATAGTAACACTTTTCTGACGATACAAAACAGGGACGGTCAGCAGTATGCTAGGGTTGCATTCAGGATGGAGTACTCCAGATGTGGTCTCACCAAGGCAGAGCAGAGGGGCAGGATCATCTACCTTGACCTGCTGACAACACTTTTCGGGAAGAGAGGATAAAGTTAAGGAATGAAGCAAGTCATTAATCTGAGCAAAAGTGAAAAAAAAAAAAAAAAATCAGGGGAGCAGAAAAATGAATAGATGGGGCAGGCACAAATCAATAGCAGGACTGTCATTGAACTCAACAGGAGGCAAGTTTTGTTCCCTAAAGAAGGACAATTTTTGCAATGACCCTCACTGCCCACTTTGCATCATACCTCTTTGAAATTCTAGGCCCCTTTCTTCCATCTTGAATGCAGGATTGCATATATGCAATACTGTGAAACAAGAACATTCTGCCTCTAAAACAATTTTGCTCACACTTCCGCCTGCTCACCCTGCCACATCATCTGCCTCCTGGAGCAGCCCAGCCTGGCCAAGGGATGGATGAGACTGATCAATTTCCTCAAATTATGAGCCACACTGATATTACTGATAAATACAAACGTTCAGATAATAGATGCAAAATATATTATATTGCATAAACATCATCTTTAAATGACATAAAAAATTAGTCTCACCATCTTGTTTGTCTGATAAATTGACAAATAATTTAGAAGGACATGGAAGAAGATGAATGGGCGAAACACATCCATCTGTTCCAATAACAAGTGAAGTGCTGTAAGTTTCCCTTGAATTTGTCGAATAACCTGCACAGATCTTCAAAAAACATTGTGAATTCTAACCAAAATGTATCTGTTACAGAGGAATTAAACCATTAGAAGTATATCTAGTATAAAGTACATACAGTACTAAACATTTTGAAAAAGGCAATGAAAAATGAAAATTTGTATAGAATTAAAATTGAGATTTTGAAGTAGTGAGTGAATGGCAATCAAAGAAATAAAGTGAAAATTTAGATTTTGTTGAATCCCAGGGAGTATACTCATGCAGGCAGTCCAGTTCACTAATGTAGCTGTATTTTCATATGGTCCTAAACTTCTACAGTAGATTCAGTTCTTGCTTGCCTGCTTGCCAGGAAGATCCTGTCAATACCCATACTGGTCATTCACGTGCACTGCATACACTTCAGCTCCCCTGGCTTGGCTCTGCCTTACTACGAGGTGCTCAATCACTGTTTCAAGCCCTGACTTAGCATTTCCACCACAGTGGTCATGCCTGTTCATGTGGCCAAAATCTCTCATACACTTGGATCTGAACATTATTTTAAAGGCAGAAAAATTATCCCAGTTTTTAATAAATAAATCCTGAATCATTCCTCATTTTAATGAAGTTTTTAATTAATCTTAATCATTCTCAATCTCTTTCTAACGCTAACCCTAACCCTTACACTAAACCTAACCCTAACACAAACCCTAACCCTTACCCTAACCCTTACCCTAACTTTATCCTAACCCTAACCCTAACCCTTACCCTTACCCTAACTTTACCCTAACCCTAACCCTACCCTAACCCTAACCATAACCGTACAATAACCCTAACCCTAACCCTAACCCGAACCCTAACCCGAACCCTAACCCTAATGCCACCCTAACCCTAACCCTACTCTAACCCTAACCATAACCCTAACCCTAAACCTAACCCTACCTTAACCCTAACCCTAACCCTTAACCTAGCCCTAACCCTACACTAACCCTAACCCTACCTTAACCATAACCCTAACCCTACCCTAAACCTAAACCTAACCAGACACTAACCATAACCCTAACCCCAACCCTAACCCTAACACTATCCTTAAACCCAACCCTAAACCTAACCCTTCCGTAACCCTAACCCTAACCCTACCCTAACCCTACCCTAATCCTAACCGTAACCCTAAACCTAACCCTTCCCTAACCCTAACCCTAATTCTAACCATACCCTAACCCTAACCCTAACCTTAACCCAAACCCTAACATTAACCCTAATCCTAAACCTAACCCTAACCATACCCAAACCCTAACCCTAACCCTAACCTCACCCTAAACTTAACTCTAACCCTAAACTTAACCCTAACACTAACCCTAACCCTAACCCTAACCGAAACCTAACCCTACTCTAACCCTAACCCTAACCTTAACCATATCCTAACACTAAGCATACACAAACCCTAACCCTAACCCTAACCCTTACCCTACCCTAAACCTAACCCTAACCCTAACCCTAATCCCAACCCTACCCTAAAGCTACCCTAACCCTAAACCTAACCCTAACCATACCCAAACCATAACCCTAACCCTAACCTCACCCTAACCCTAACTCTAACACTAAACTTAACCCTAAACTGAACACAAACCCTAACCCTAACCCGGACCTACCCCTAAACCTAACCCTACTCTAAACCTAACACTAACACTAACCCTAACCCTAACCATATCCTAACCCTAACCATACCCAAACCCTAAACCTAACCCTAACCCTTGCCCTAAAATTAACCCTACCCTAACCCTAACATTAACCCTAACAATAACCCTACTCTAACCCTAATCGTACCCTACCCCAACCCTATCCCTACCCTAAACCTAACCCTAACCTAACCCTAACCCTAAACCTAACCCTAACCCTACCCTAACTTTAAACCTAACCCTAATCCTAACCCTAAACTAACCCTAAAACTAACACTAACCCTAAGCATACCCAAAACCCTAACCCTAACCCTAACCCTAACTATAACCCTAACCCTAAATCTAACCTTAACCCTAATCCTAACCCTATCCCTACCCTAACCCTGACCCTAACCGTACCCTAACCCTAACCCTATCCCTACCCTAAACCTGCCCTAACCCTAACCCTAAACTTAACAAAAACCCTAACCCTAACCCTACCTTAACCCTAACCCTAACACTAACCCAAAACCTAACCCTAAACCTAACACTAACCCTAAACCTAACACTAACCCTAAACCTAACACTAACCCCACCTTAACGCTAACCCTAACACTAACCCTACAATAACCCTAACCCTACAGCAACCCTAACCCTAACTCTTACCCTACCCTAACCCAAACCCTAAATCGAATCCTACCCTAACCCTAACTCTACCCTAACCCTAACCCTATCCCTACCCTAACCCTAACCCTGACCCTAACCCTACACTAACCCTAACCCTAACCCTAAAGCTACCCCTAACCCTAACCCTACCCTAACCTTAACAAAAACCCTAACCCTAACACTACCCTAAACCTAACCCTAAGCCTAACCTTACCCTAATCTAACCCTAACCCTAACCCTAATCCTAACTCTATCCCTAACCCTAATCCTAACCCTAACCCTACCCTAACCCTAACCCCAACCCCAACCCTAACCCTATCCCTACCCTAACCCTAACCCTACCCTAACCGTAACCCTAATATTAACAAAAACCCTAACCCAAACCCTAACCCTAAAATTTTGCATCAAATTTTTAGCTGTCTTTTCATATGGTCCTAAACTTCTACATTAGATAAAGTTGTTGCTTGCCTGCTTGTAGTCTTAACTCCAGGGAGATTTCCCTTTGTAAGGCTTCATAATGTAACCATGATGAAAGACATATACATATAAAAAAAAAAGGAAAAAAAAAAAAAAAAAAAAAAAAGGAAATGCTAACTGGACTCACAGGCTCACAGTAAACACCCCAGAGAGCAACCTCCAGAAAGAGATCCCTCCTCAGTGGTAGTCAGCCCTTAAATGGGATCTCCACCCGTTCCTGGTAGCACTGGCAAATTGCTTTCACCTGTGCTCCCATGGCTGACTTATTGCTTGCCTCAGGTGGTCAATAAGAGGTCCAGGCTGTGATCAACAGTTCCCATACAACCATCACATTACTTGAGAGAGAAAACTCTCAGCTTCAAAATACTATCTTTTAACATAGTCACCACCACTAGCTATGCATTTTTGATGTGATTTAGCAATGAACATGAGCCTGCATGCTGCATTTGTAAAAATCTGCACCAGCAGAGGTAAACTACTGCTGTTGTCACCACTGCTGAAGTCCAACATCTACCAGCTCCCTGAGCTCATGTCCATTGTCTGGACTCCATCCAGCAAGTGTCGGTGAATGTTGGTGGGTACAATTTTTTCCATACGGACTTTACCAATGCAGAGCAGAGGGGCAGGATCATCTACCTTGACCTGCTGACAACACTTTTCGGGAAGAGAGGATAAAGTTAAGGAATGAAGCAAGTCATTAATCTGAGCAAAAGTGAAAAAAAAAAAAGAATCAGGGGAGCAGAAAAATGAATAGATGGGGCAGGCACAAATCAATAGCAGGACTGTCATTGAACTCAACAGGAGGCAAGTTTTGTTCCCTAAAGAAGGACAATTTTTGCAATGACCCTCACTGTCCACTTTGCATCATACCTCTTTGAAATTCTAGGCCCCTTTCTTCCATCTTGAATGCAGGATTGCATATATGCAATACTGTGAAACAAGAACATTCTGCCTCTAAAACAATTTTGCTCACACTTCCGCCTGCTCACCCTGCCACATCATCTGCCTCCTGGAGCAGCCCAGCCTGGCCAAGGGATGGATGAGACTGATCAATTTCCTCAAATTATGAGCCACACTGATATTACTGATAAATACAAACGTTCAGATAATAGATGCAAAATATATTATATTGCATAAACATCATCTTTAAATGACATAAAAAATTAGTCTCACCATCTTGTTTGTCTGATAAATTGACAAATAATTTAGAAGGACATGGAAGAAGATGAATGGGCGAAACACATCCATCTGTTCCAATAACAAGTGAAGTGCTGTAAGTTTCCCTTGAATTTGTCGAATGACCTGCACAGATCTTCAAAAAACATTGTGAATTCTAACCAAAATGTATCTGTTACAGAGGAATTAAACCATTAGAAGTATATATAGTATAAAGTACATACAGTACTAAACATTTTGAAAAAGGCATCGAAAAATGAAAATTTGTATAGAATTGAAATTGAGATTTTGAAGTAGTGAGTGAATGGTAATCAAAGAAATAAAGTGAAAATTTAGATTTTGTTGAATCCCAGGGAGTATACTCATGCAGGCAGTCCAGTTCGCTAATGTAGCTGTCTTTTCATATGGTCCTAAACTTCTACATTAGATTCAGTTCTTGCTTGCCTGCTTGTAGTCAGAACTCCAGAGAGATTTCCCTTTGGAATGTTAAAAATTGAGTTCTCCTGAATCAGCTTCCACAAAACAAATGTTCCTCATACAAACTTCCTCACACAAGGCTACTTTGTAAGAAGAAAAAAGATTAAATACAAGGCAAAATATCTCCTGGCTCACTTAAATACTGTCCTTGCCCTGTAAGTTTTAGCAAGTCACTTAAATTAGTGGTTGTAACACAATGAAAAGCACGACAGTGATAGCAGAGTAGCAAGACCCCAGGCTGCAGTGAGTGAAAACTTGCTAAACAGAGCAGTCATGGAGACAGAAAGAAGGAAAAAAAAAACCTGCTTATCCTTGGAAGGCCTCAGCTATGCAGGGATCTCCAGATGAGATACCCTCACCTCCACTGCCAACACTTAAATGAGGTCTGGGAAGAGGAAGATCCTGTCAATACCCATACTGGTCATTCATGTGCACTGCATACACTTCAGCTCCCCTGGCTTGGCCCTGCCTTACTACTAGGTGCTCAATCACTGTTTCAAGCCCTGACTTAGCATTTCCACCACAGTGGTCATGCCTGGTCATGTGGCCAAAATCTCTCATACACTTGGATCTGAACATTATTTTAAAGGCAGAAAAATTATCCCAGTCTTTAATAACGAAAAACTTCTGCCAAAGCCTTTGTGTGATCTGCACTGTATGCCATTGTAGAAGTTCAGTTCTGCAACAAACTGAGAGCAACAGACTAATGTTCATCAAATCCAGACTACAAGGTGTCTTTTTTCTGTCTGCCTTCCTTTTCCAAGACTCACAAACTGCATTTCAGGAATTGCTGTCAAGAGCGTCAAAAGTTATGCTTTTAAGAAAAGTTATCCGCTCATGGGTAAGGTATTCTGCCATGTATTCATTATAAAAAGAAGTTTAAAAAAAAAAAAAAGGATGTTGCAGATAAGAAGCATTAAGAATGACTTTACCACGTAATTGCAGCTTCTCTAGTCTAACGTTTCTTCAAAAAGGCTGGAGAAAGCAATATTTCTCAAAACAGGAGAAATTTCTTTACTCCTTTTTATTACTTTCTCAGAAAACTGTAACATTCCTACTACTATGGTAATATTGCAGGCTAGGGGCTTCTACAATCAATAGACGCACAAAGGTTAGGCTTCATAAGATAACCATGATGAAAAGATATATACATTTAAAAAGAAAAAAAAAAAAAAAAAAAAAAAGGAAAGGCTAACTGGACTCACAGGCTCACAGTAAACACCCCAGAGAGCAACCTCCAGAAAGAGATCCCTCCTCAGTGGTAGTCAGCCCTTAAATGGGATCTCCACCCGTTCCTGGTAGCACTGGCAAATTGCTTTCACCTGTGCTCCCATGGCTGACTTATTGCTTGCCTCAGGTGGTCAATAAGAGGTCCAGGCTGTGATCAACAGTTCCCATACAACCATCACATTACTTGAGAGAGAAAACTCTCAGCTTCAAAATACTATCTTTTAACATAGTCACCACCACTAGCTATGCATTTTTGATGTGATTTAGCAATGAACATGAGCCTGCATGCTGCATTTGTAAAAATCTGCACCAGCAGAGGTAAACTACTGCTGTTGTCACCACTGCTGAAGTCCAACATCTACCAGCTCCCTGAGCTCATGTCCATTGTCTGGACTCCATCCAGCAAGTGTCGGTGAATGTTGGTGGGTACAATTTTTTCCATACGGACTTTACCAATGCAGAGCAGAGGGGCAGGATCATCTACCTTGACCTGCTGACAACACTTTTCGGGAAGAGAGGATAAAGTTAAGGAATGAAGCAAGTCATTAATCTGAGCAAAAGTGAAAAAAAAAAAAAAATCAGGGGAGCAGAAAAATGAATAGATGGGGCAGGCACAAATCAATAGCAGGACTGTCATTGAATTCAACAGGAGGCAAGTTTTGTTCCCTAAAGAAGGACAATTTTTGCAATGACCCTCACTGTCCACTTTGCATCATACCTCTTTGAAATTCTAGGCCCCTTTCTTCCATCTTGAATGCAGGATTGCATATATGCAATACTGTGAAACAAGAACATTCTGCCTCTAAAACAATTTTGCTCACACTTCCACCTGCTCACCCTGCCACATCATCTGCCTCCTGGAGCAGCCCAGCCTGGCCAAGGGGTGGATGGGGCCAGGCTGAATGAATGAATGAATGAATGAATGAATGAATGAATGAATGAATGAATGAATGAATGAATGAATGAATGAATGGGGCCTTATACATACTTCTAGAATTAGTCCAAGCACATTAATTTTTTTTTCCCTACAGGTTAAAGACTGCTGATTAGCTGCTTACTTTTTAGAAAGTTCTCTGTCCTTAGTATTTACACGAGTCTTTTTCTGACCTGCCGTAAGCCCGTTAGTCCAAACCAGATAAGGAGTCTAATTTTACAGCTGGAGATAGTGTAACACTGTTACTAGTTGATACTTGCTATGTCATTGCATTCTAGGATTATGTAATAAACAAAAGAACTGCCTCATAGAAGAGAAGGACTTATTAATTACAATGCAGTAGTGATCTTGTTTTTGGTGTTATTATTGCATATGTATATCTGCCTTTGCATTGTTAGTTCTAGAAGATACTGTCTACAGGTATTGCTGACAATTAAAAAAAAAAATAAAAATTACAATTCTTATTTATTCTTGGAAATATATTTCTTTGCTTGCTATGAATCAGTTAATACTGAGGCACGATATTTTGCTGTGCTAGTGCACTTTATTGAATGTATCAAAGTACATAAGACATATTGATATTGTAACAAGTAAACACAGAAACAAAGACTGTGTCTAAAAAACCATTCCAAAGTTTTAGGAAGGAAGGATTATTATAGAATTCTGAGACTGCCTGATACAAGAAGAAAGTGGTTTAGGCAGATTCACATCATTTGACTTAACACACTCATTCTATATAAAAGAATTTAATCTCCAAGACTGGCAAGCCGAATTTTTAACAGAAACACTACTACGCAAATCAAAGAGCACTTCTGTTGTCATGCTATGTACTAACTGCCAGACACTTGTTTGCTTTACAAAATATGCATTAATTTATCAAATTACCCCGCAAAATAAACAAAACTGAAGAAAACCTATGCATTTAAAGTGGTTAGGATTTGTCAAAGAAAAAATAGAAAAGGTTCAAAAGTAGCAAATCCAATTTTTGGTTCTTCAGAAACAAGCTCATTTCAGGTAAAAGCTATTAGCTACTGCTATGTAAAGAAAATACAATTGATAATGTTCAGTGTTACAAATAAGAACTAATTTTGAAAAGTTAACTAGTGGATTTCATGATGGCATGACTACATGAGCGGATGAGGAAAATGCTTGATGTCATCTACCTTAAGGTCAGCAGAGACTTGGACATAGTCCCCATCATATCCTTCTTTTCAAATTCAAAATGTGTGGATTTGAAAGGTGGACTGATGAACAAAGTTTAGTCTAGTCATACCTTGAGAGTGGTGGTCATTGGCTCAATGTCTGGCTAGAGAAGTAACAAGTGGTGCTCCTCAGGGGTCGCTCTTTAATATCTTCAGCAGTGACATTGACAGTGGGATCAAGTACATTCTCATCAAGTTTGTGGATGACAGCAGGCTTATGTGATAAGGTGAAGATGACTGAGGGATGGGATGCCACTGAGAGAGACTTAGCCAGCCTTTGTCAGTGGGACAAGGAGAAGCTCATGAGGTTCAAAAAATCCAAGTGCAGGGTACTGCACATGGGTAATGGCAACCAACCCCTTGTATCAGCACAAGTTGAAGGATGTCAGGACAGAGAACAGCCCTGCCACAATGGGCATAGGGATACTAGGAAATAGCAAGTGGACATGAAGTAGCAGTGTGTACCCTCACAGCCCAGAAAGCCACTCCTGTTCTGGACTGCACCAAAAGAATCGTGGTCAGCAGGTCAAGGTAGATGATCCTGCCCCTCTGCTCTGCCTTGGTGAGACCACATCTGGAGTACTCCATCCTGAATGCAACCCTAGCATACTGCTGACCGTCCCTGTTTTGTATCGTCAGAAAAGTGTTACTATTGCCATGAAGTGACATATTACCTTTCATTAACCCTTACATTTCCTAGATGATTGTGTTTTTTCTCCTTTTGTGACATCCATTCGTCACCCTCTCAGTTGGAGGACTGATAGGATTGAGATCTTACTTCTTCACAAGTGATCTTACTTCTTTAGAAGTTTAAAGCAACTATTTCTTCTTCCTGGTGATTATAGCGATAGTGAATCTTTCAACTGAAATGTAAAACTCGGGGGTGTTATAGAATAAATAGAGTAGATATGCTAAGCCAGTTTAAGTGACAACACTTTTCGGGAAGAGAGGATAAAGATAAGGAATGAAGCAAGTCATTAATCTGAGCAAAAGTGAAAAAAAAAAAAAAAATCAGGGGAGCAGAAAAATGAATAGATAGGGCACGCACAAATCAATAGCAGGACTGTCATTAAACTCAAAAGGAGGCAAGTTTTGTTCCCTAAAGAAGGACAATTTTTGCAATGACCCTCATTGTCCACTTTGCATCATATCTCTTTGAAATTCTAGGCCCCTTTCTTCCATCTTGAATGCAGGATTGCATATATGCAATACTGTGAAACAAGAACATTCTGCCTCTAAAACAATTTTGCTCACACTTCCACCTGCTCACCCTGCCACATCATCTGCCTCCTGGAGCAGCCCAGCCTGGCCAAGGGGTGGATGGGGCCAGGCTGAATGAATGAATGAATGAATGAATGAATGAATGAATGAATGAATGAATGAATGAATGAATGAATGGGGCCTTATACATACTTCTAGAATTAGTCCAAGCACAGTAATTTTTTTTCCCTACAGGTTAAAGACTGCTGATTAGCTGCTTACTTTTTAGAAAGTTCTCTGTCCTTAGTATTTACACGAGTCTTTTTCTGACCTGCCGTAAGCCCGTTAGTCCAAACCAGATAAGGAGTCTAATTTTACAGCTGGAGATAGTGTAACACTGTTACTAGTTGATACTTGCTATGTCATTGCATTCTAGGATTATGTAATAAACAAAAGAACTGCCTCATAGAAGAGAAGGACTTATTAATTACAATGCAGTAGTGATCTTGTTTTTGGTGTTATTATTGCATATGTATATCTGCCTTTGCATTGTTAGTTCTAGAAGATACTGTCTACAGGTATTGCTGACAATTAAAAAAAAATAAAAAATTACAATTCTTATTTATTCTTGGAAATATATTTCTTTGCTTGCTATGAATCAGTTAATACTGAGGCACGATATTTTGCTGTGCTAGTGCACTTTATTGAATGTATCAAAGTACATAAGACATATTGATATTGTAACAAGTAAACACAGAAACAAAGACTGTGTCTAAAAAACCATTCCAAAGTTTTAGGAAGGAAGGATTATTATAGAATTCTGAGACTGCCTGATACAAGAAGAAAGTGGTTTAGGCAGATTCACATCATTTGACTTAACACACTCATTCTATATAAAAGAATTTAATCTCCAAGACTGGCAAGCCGAATTTTTAACAGAAACACTACTACGCAAATCAAAGAGCACTTCTGTTGTCATGCTATGTACTAACTGCCAGACACTTGTTTGCTTTACAAAATATGCATTAATTTATCAAATTACCCCGCAAAATAAACAAAACTGAAGAAAACCTATGCATTTAAAGTGGTTAGGATTTGTCAAAGAAAAAATAGGAAAGGTTCAAAAGTAGCAAATCCAATTTTTGGTTCTTCAGAAACAAGCTCATTTCAGGTAAAAGCTATTAGCTACTGCTCTCTAAAGAAAATACAATTGATAATGTTCAGTGTTACAAATAAGAACTAATTTTGAAAAGTTAACTAGTGGATTTCATGATGGCATGACTACATGAGCGGATGAGGATAATGCTTGATGTCATCTACCTTAAGGTCAGCAGAGACTTGGACATAGTCCCCATCATATCCTTCTTTTCAAATTCAAAATGTGTGGATTTGAAAGGTGGACTGATGAACAAAGTTTAGTCTAGTCATACCTTGAGAGTGGTGGTCATTGGCTCAATGTCTGGCTAGAGAAGTAACAAGTGGTGCTCCTCAGGGGTCGCTCTTTAATATCTTCAGCAGTGACATTGACAGTGGGATCAAGTACATTCTCATCAAGTTTGTGGATGACAGCAGGCTTATGTGATAAGGTGAAGATGACTGAGGGATGGGATGCCACTGAGAGAGACTTAGCCAGCCTTTGTCAGTGGGACAAGGAGAAGCTCATGAGGTTCAAAAAATCCAAGTGCAGGGTACTGCACATGGGTAATGGCAACCAACCCCTTGTATCAGCACAAGTTGAAGGATGTCAGGACAGAGAACAGCCCTGCCACAATGGGCATAGGGATACTAGGAAATAGCAAGTGGACATGAAGTAGCAGTGTGTACCCTCACAGCCCAGAAAGCCACTCCTGTTCTGGACTGCACCAAAAGAATCGTGGTCAGCAGGTCAAGGTAGATGATCCTGCCCCTCTGCTCTGCCTTGGTGAGACCACATCTGGAGTACTCCATCCTGAATGCAACCCTAGCATACTGCTGACCGTCCCTGTTTTGTATCGTCAGAAAAGTGTTACTATTGCCATGAAGTGACATATTACCTTTCATTAACCCTTACATTTCCTAGATGATTGTGTTTTTTCTCCTTTTGTGACATCCATTCGTCACCCTCTCAGTTGGAGGACTGATAGGATTGAGATCTTACTTCTTCACAAGTGATCTTACTTCTTTAGAAGTTTAAAGCAACTATTTCTTCTTCCTGGTGATTATAGCGATAGTGAATCTTTCAACTGAAATGTAAAACTCGGGGGTGTTATAGAATAAATAGAGTAGATATGCTAAGCCAGTTTAAGTGACAACACTTTTCGGGAAGAGAGGATAAAGATAAGGAATGAAGCAAGTCATTAATCTGAGCAAAAGTGAAAAAAAAAAAAAAAATCAGGGGAGCAGAAAAATGAATAGATAGGGCACGCACAAATCAATAGCAGGACTGTCATTGAATTCAACAGGAGGCAAGTTTTGTTCCCTAAAGAAGGACAATTTTTGCAATGACCCTCATTGTCCACTTTGCATCATATCTCTTTGAAATTCTAGGCCCCTTTCTTCCATCTTGAATGCAGGATTGCATATATGCAATACTGTGAAACAAGAACATTCTGCCTCTAAAACAATTTTGCTCACACTTCCACCTGCTCACCCTGCCACATCATCTGCCTCCTGGAGCAGCCCAGCCTGGCCAAGGGGTGGATGGGGCCAGGCTGAATGAATGAATGAATGAATGAATGAATGAATGAATGAATGAATGAATGAATGAATGAATGGGGCCTTATACATACTTCTAGAATTAGTCCAAGCACAGTAATTTTTTTTCCCTACAGGTTAAAGACTGCTGATTAGCTGCTTACTTTTTAGAAAGTTCTCTGTCCTTAGTATTTACACGAGTCTTTTTCTGACCTGCCGTAAGCCCGTTAGTCCAAACCAGATAAGGAGTCTAATTTTACAGCTGGAGATAGTGTAACACTGTTACTAGTTGATACTTGCTATGTCATTGCATTCTAGGATTATGTAATAAACAAAAGAACTGCCTCATAGAAGAGAAGGACTTATTAATTACAATGCAGTAGTGATCTTGTTTTTGGTGTTATTATTGCATATGTATATCTGCCTTTGCATTGTTAGTTCTAGAAGATACTGTCTACAGGTATTGCTGACAATTAAAAAAAAAAATAAAAAATTACAATTCTTATTTATTCTTGGAAATATATTTCTTTGCTTGCTATGAATCAGTTAATACTGAGGCACGATATTTTGCTGTGCTAGTGCACTTTATTGAATGTATCAAAGTACATAAGACATATTGATATTGGAACAAGTAAACACAGAAACAAAGACTGTGTCTAAAAAACCATTCCAAAGTTTTAGGAAGGAAGGATTATTATAGAATTCTGAGACTGCCTGATACAAGAAGAAAGTGGTTTAGGCAGATTCACATCATTTGACTTAACACACTCATTCTATATAAAAGAATTTAATCTCCAAGACTGGCAAGCCGAATTTTTAACAGAAACACTACTACGCAAATCAAAGAGCACTTCTGTTGTCATGCTATGTACTAACTGCCAGACACTTGTTTGCTTTACAAAATATGCATTAATTTATCAAATTACCCCGCAAAGTAAACAAAACTGAAGAAAACCTATGCATTTAAAGTGGTTAGGATTTGTCAAAGAAAAAATAGGAAAGGTTCAAAAGTAGCAAATCCAATTTTTGGTTCTTCAGAAACAAGCTCATTTCAGGTAAAAGCTATTAGCTACTGCTATGTAAAGAAAATACAATTGATAATGTTCAGTGTTACAAATAAGAACGAATTTTGAAAAGATAACTAGTGGATTTCATGATGGCATGACTACATGAGCGGATGAGGAAAATGCTTGATGTCATCTACCTTAAGGTCAGCAGAGACTTGGACATAGTCCCCATCATATCCTTCTTTTCAAATTCAAAATGTGTGGATTTGAAAGGTGGACTGATGAACAAAGTTTAGTCTAGTCATACCTTGAGAGTGGTGGTCATTGGCTCAATGTCTGGCTAGAGAAGTAACAAGTGGTGCTCCTCAGGGGTCGCTCTTTAATATCTTCAGCAGTGACATTGACAGTGGGATCAAGTACATTCTCATCAAGTTTGTGGATGACAGCAAGCTATGTGATAAGGTGAAGATGACTGAGGGATGGGATGCCACTGAGAGAGACTTAGCCAGCCTTTGTCAGTGGGACAAGGAGAAGCTCATGAGGTTCAAAAAATCCAAGTGCAGGGTACTGCACATGGGTAATGGCAACCAACCCCTTGTATCAGCACAAGTTGAAGGATGTCAGGACAGAGAACAGCCCTGCCACAATGGGCATAGGGATACTAGGAAATAGCAAGTGGACATGAAGTAGCAGTGTGTACCCTCACAGCCCAGAAAGCCACTCCTGTTCTGGACTGCACCAAAAGAATCGTGGTCAGCAGGTCAAGGTAGATGATCCTGCCCCTCTGCTCTGCCTTGGTGAGACCACATCTGGAGTACTCCATCCTGAATGCAACCCTAGCATACTGCTGACCGTCCCTGTTTTGTATCGTCAGAAAAGTGTTACTATTGCCATGAAGTGACATATTACCTTTCATTAACCCTTACCTTTCCGAGATGATTGTGTTTTTTCTCCTTTTGTGACATCCATTCGTCACCCTCTCAGTTGGAGGACTGATAGGATTGAGATCTTACTTCTTCACAAGTGATCTTACTTCTTTAGAAGTTTAAAGCAACTATTTCTTCTTCCTGGTGATTATAGCGATAGTGAATCTTTCAACTGAAATGTAAAACTCGGGGGTGTTGTAGAATAAATAGAGTAGATATGCTAAGCCAGTTTAAGTGACAACACTTTTCGGGAAGAGAGGATAAAGATAAGGAATGAAGCAAGTCATTAATCTGAGCAAAAGTGAAAAAAAAAAAAAAAACATCAGGGGAGCAGAAAAATGAATAGATAGGGCAGGCACAAATCAATAGCAGGACTGTCATTGAACTCAACAGGAGGCAAGTTTTGTTCCCTAAAGAAGGACAATTTTTGCAATGACCCTCATTGTCCACTTTGCATCATATCTCTTTGAAATTCTAGGCCCCTTTCTTCCATCTTGAATGCAGGATTGCATATATGCAATACTGTGAAACAAGAACATTCTGCCTCTAAAACAATTTTGCTCACACTTCCACCTGCTCACCCTGCCACATCATCTGCGTCCTGGAGCAGCCCAGCCTGGCCAAGGGGTGGATGGGGCCAGGCTGAATGAATGAATGAATGAATGAATGAATGAATGAATGAATGAATGGGGCCTTATACATACTTCTAGAATTAGTCCAAGCACAGTAATTTTTTTTCCCTACAGGTTAAAGACTGCTGATTAGCTGCTTACTTTTTAGAAAGTTCTCTGTCCTTAGTATTTACACGAGTCTTTTTCTGACCTGCCGTAAGCCCGTTAGTCCAAACCAGATAAGGAGTCTAATTTTACAGCTGGAGATAGTGTAACACTGTTACTAGTTGATACTTGCTATGTCATTGCATTCTAGGATTATGTAATAAACAAAAGAACTGCCTCATAGAAGAGAAGGACTTATTAATTACAATGCAGTAGTGATCTTGTTTTTGGTGTTATTATTGCATATGTATATCTGCCTTTGCATTGTTAGTTCTAGAAGATACTGTCTACAGGTATTGCTGACAATTAAAAAAAAAAAAAATAAAAAATTACAATTCTTATTTATTCTTGGAAATATATTTCTTTGCTTGCTATGAATCAGTTAATACTGAGGCACGATATTTTGCTGTGCTAGTGCACTTTATTGAATGTATCAAAGTACATAAGACATATTGATATTGGAACAAGTAAACACAGAAACAAAGACTGTGTCTAAAAAACCATTCCAAAGTTTTAGGAAGGAAGGATTATTATAGAATTCTGAGACTGCCTGATACAAGAAGAAAGTGGTTTAGGCAGATTCACATCATTTGACTTAACACACTCATTCTATATAAAAGAGTTTAATCTCCAAGACTGGCAAGCCGAATTTTTAACAGGAACACTACTACGCAAATCAAAGAGCACTTCTGTTGTCATGCTATGTACTAACTGCCAGACACTTGTTTGCTTTACAAAATATGCATTAATTTATCAAATTACCCCGCAAAATAAACAAAACTGAAGAAAACCTATGCATTTAAAGTGGTTAGGATTTGACAAAGAAAAAATAGGAAAGGTTCAAAAGTAGCAAATCCAATTTTTGGTTCTTCAGAAACAAGCTCATTTCAGGTAAAAGCTATTAGCTACTGCTATGTAAAGAAAATACAATTGATAATGTTCAGTGTTACAAATAAGAACTAATTTTGAAAAGTTAACTAGTGGATTTCATGATGGCATGACTACATGAGCGGATGAGGATAATGCTTGATGTCATCTACCTTAAGGTCAGCAGAGACTTGGACATAGTCCCCATCATATCCTTCTTTTCAAATTCAAAATGTGTGGATTTGAAAGGTGGACTGATGAACAAAGTTTAGTCTAGTCATACCTTGAGAGTGGTGGTCATTGGCTCAATGTCTGGCTAGAGAAGTAACAAGTGGTGCTCCTCAGGGGTCGCTCTTTAATATCTTCAGCAGTGACATTGACAGTGGGATCAAGTACATTCTCATCAAGTTTGTGGATGACAGCAAGCTATGTGATAAGGTGAAGATGACTGAGGGATGGGATGCCACTGAGAGAGACTTAGCCAGCCTTTGTCAGTGGGACAAGGAGAAGCTCATGAGGTTCAAACAATCCAAGTGCAGGGTACTGCACATGGGTAATGGCAACCAACCCCTTGTATCAGCACAAGTTGAAGGATGTCAGGACAGAGAACAGCCCTGCCACAATGGGCATAGGGATACTAGGAAATAGCAAGTGGACATGAAGTAGCAGTGTGTACCCTCACAGCCCAGAAAGCCACTCCTGTCCTGGACTGCACCAAAAGAATCGTGGTCAGCAGGTCAAGGTAGATGATCCTGCCCCTCTGCTCTGCCTTGGTGAGACCACATCTGGAGTACTCCATCCTGAATGCAACCCTAGCATACTGCTGACCGTCCCTGTTTTGTATCGTCAAAAAAGTGTTACTATTGCCATGAAGTGACATATTACCTTTCATTAACCCTTACCTTTCCGAGATGATTGTGTTTTTTCTCCTTTTGTGACATCCATTCGTCACCCTCTCAGTTGGAGGACTGATAGGATTGAGATCTTACTTCTTCACAAGTGATCTTACTTCTTTAGAAGTTTAAAGCAACTATTTCTTCTTCCTGGTGATTATAGCGATAGTGAATCTTTCAACTGAAATGTAAAACTCGGGGGTGTTGTAGAATAAATAGAGTAGATATGCTAAGCCAGTTTAAGTGACAACACTTTTCGGGAAGAGAGGATAAAGATAAGGAATGAAGCAAGTCATTAATCTGAGCAAAAGTGGAAAAAAAAAAAAAAAAATCAGGGGAGCAGAAAAATGAATAGATAGGGCAGGCACAAATCAATAGCAGGACTGTCATTGAACTCAACAGGAGGCAAGTTTTGTTCCCTAAAGAAGGACAATTTTTGCAATGACCCTCATTGTCCACTTTGCATCATATCTCTTTGAAATTCTAGGCCCCTTTCTTCCATCTTGAATGCAGGATTGCATATATGCAATACTGTGAAACAAGAACATTCTGCCTCTAAAACAATTTTGCTCACACTTCCACCTGCTCACCCTGCCACATCATCTGCCTCCTGGAGCAGCCCAGCCTGGCCAAGGGGTGGGTGGGGCCAGGCTGAATGAATGAATGAATGAATGAATGAATGAATGAATGAATGAATGAATGAATGAATGAATGAATGGGGCCTTATACATACTTCTAGAATTAGTCCAAGCACAGTAATTTTTTTTCCCTACAGGTTAAAGACTGCTGATTAGCTGCTTACTTTTTAGAAAGTTCTCTGTCCTTAGTATTTACACGAGTCTTTTTCTGACCTGCCGTAAGCCCGTTAGTCCAAACCAGATAAGGAGTCTAATTTTACAGCTGGAGATAGTGTAACACTGTTACTAGTTGATACTTGCTATGTCATTGCATTCTAGGATTATGTAATAAACAAAAGAACTGCCTCATAGAAGAGAAGGACTTATTAATTACAATGCAGTAGTGATCTTGTTTTTGGTGTTATTATTGCATATGTATATCTGCCTTTGCATTGTTAGTTCTAGAAGATACTGTCTACAGGTATTGCTGACAATTAAAAAAAAAAAATAAAACATTACAATTCTTATTTATTCTTGGAAATATATTTCTTTGCTTGCTATGAATCAGTTAATACTGAGGCACGATATTTTGCTGTGCTAGTGCACTTTATTGAATGTATCAAAGTACATAAGACATATTGATATTGTAACAAGTAAACACAGAAACAAAGACTGTGTCTAAAAAACCATTCCAAAGTTTTAGGAAGGAAGGATTATTATAGAATTCTGAGACTGCCTGATACAAGAAGAAAGTGGTTTAGGCAGATTCACATCATTTGACTTAACACACTCATTCTATATAAAAGAATTTAATCTCCAAGACTGGCAAGCCGAATTTTTAACAGGAACACTACTACGCAAATCAAAGAGCACTTCTGTTGTCATGCTATGTACTAACTGCCAGACACTTGTTTGCTTTACAAAATATGCATTAATTTATCAAATTACCCCACAAAGTAAACAAAACTGAAGAAAACCTATGCATTTAAAGTGGTTAGGATTTGACAAAGAAAAAATAGGAAAGGTTCAAAAGTAGCAAATCCAATTTTTGGTTCTTCAGAAACAAGCTCATTTCAGGTAAAAGCTATTAGCTACTGCTATGTAAAGAAAATACAATTGATAATGTTCAGTGTTACAAATAAGAACTAATTTTGAAAAGATAACTAGTGGATTTCATGATGGCATGACTACATGAGCGGATGAGGAAAATGCTTGATGTCATCTACCTTAAGGTCAGCAGAGACTTGGACATAGTCCCCATCATATCCTTCTTTTCAAATTCAAAATGTGTGGATTTGAAAGGTGGACTGATGAACAAAGTTTAGTCTAGTCGTACCTTGAGAGTGGTGGTCATTGGCTCAATGTCTGGCTAGAGAAGTAACAAGTGGTGCTCCTCAGGGGTCAGTACTGGGACCAATGCTCTTTAATATCTTCAGCAGTGACATTGACAGTGGGATCAAGTACATTCTCATCAAGTTTGTGGATGACAGCAAGCTATGTGATAAGGTGAAGATGACTGAGGGATGGGATGCCACTGAGAGAGACTTAGCCAGCCTTTGTCAGTGGGACAAGGAGAAGCTCATGAGGTTCAAAAAATCCAAGTGCAGGGTACTGCACATGGGTAATGGCAACCAACCCCTTGTATCAGCACAAGTTGAAGGATGTCAGGACAGAGAACAGCCCTGCCACAATGGGCATAGGGATACTAGGAAATAGCAAGTGGACATGAAGTAGCAGTGTGTACCCTCACAGCCCAGAAAGCCACTCCTGTCCTGGACTGCACCAAAAGAATCGTGGTCAGCAGGTCAAGGTAGATGATCCTGCCCCTCTGCTCTGCCTTGGTGAGACCACATCTGGAGTACTCCATCCTGAATGCAACCCTAGCATACTGCTGACCGTCCCTGTTTTGTATCGTCAAAAAAGTGTTACTATTGCCATGAAGTGACATATTACCTTTCATTAACCCTTACGTTTCCTAGATGATTGTGTTTTTTCTCCTTTTGTGACATCCATTCGTCACCCTCTCAGTTGGAGGACTGATAGGATTGAGATCTTACTTCTTCACAAGTGATCTTACTTCTTTAGAAGTTTAAAGCAACTATTTCTTCTTCCTGGTGATTATAGCGATAGTGAATCTTTCAACTGAAATGTAAAACTCGGGGGTGTTGTAGAATAAATAGAGTAGATATGCTAAGCCAGTTTAAGTGACAACACTTTTCGGGAAGAGAGGATAAAGATAAGGAATGAAGCAAGTCATTAATCTGAGCAAAAGTGGAAAAAAAAAAAAAAAAATCAGGGGAGCAGAAAAATGAATAGATAGGGCACGCACAAATCAATAGCAGGACTGTCATTGAACTCAACAGGAGGCAAGTTTTGTTCCCTAAAGAAGGACAATTTTTGCAATGACCCTCATTGTCCACTTTGCATCATATCTCTTTGAAATTCTAGGCCCCTTTCTTCCATCTTGAATGCAGGATTGCATATATGCAATACTGTGAAACAAGAACATTCTGCCTCTAAAACAATTTTGCTCACACTTCCACCTGCTCACCCTGCCACATCATCTGCCTCCTGGAGCAGCCCAGCCTGGCCAAGGGGTGGATGGGGCCAGGCTGAATGAATGAATGAATGAATGAATGAATGAATGAATGAATGAATGAATGAATGGGGCCTTATACATACTTCTAGAATTAGTCCAAGCACAGTAATTTTTTTTCCCTACAGGTTAAAGACTGCTGATTAGCTGCTTACTTTTTAGAAAGTTCTCTGTCCTTAGTATTTACACGAGTCTTTTTCTGACCTGCCGTAAGCCCGTTAGTCCAAACCAGATAAGGAGTCTAATTTTACAGCTGGAGATAGTGTAACACTGTTACTAGTTGATACTTGCTATGTCATTGCATTCTAGGATTATGTCATAAACAAAAGAACTGCCTCATAGAAGAGAAGGACTTATTAATTACAATGCAGTAGTGATCTTGTTTTTGGTGTTATTATTGCATATGTATATCTGCCTTTGCATTGTTAGTTCTAGAAGATACTGTCTACAGGTATTGCTGACAATTAAAAAAAAAAAATAAAAAATTACAATTCTTATTTATTCTTGGAAATATATTTCTTTGCTTGCTATGAATCAGTTAATACTGAGGCACGATATTTTGCTGTGCTAGTGCACTTTTTTGAATGTATCAAAGTACATAAGACATATTGATATTGTAACAAGTAAACACAGAAACAAAGACTGTGTCTAAAAAACCATTCCAAAGTTTTAGGAAGGAAGGATTATTATAGAATTCTGAGACTGCCTGATACAAGAAGAAAGTGGTTTAGGCAGATTCACATCATTTGACTTAACACACTCATTCTATATAAAAGAATTTAATCTCCAAGACTGGCAAGCCGAATTTTTAACAGAAACACTACTACGCAAATCAAAGAGCACTTCTGTTGTCATGCTATGTACTAACTGCCAGACACTTGTTTGCTTTACAAAATATGCATTAATTTATCAAATTACCCCGCAAAATAAACAAAACTGAAGAAAACCTATGCATTTAAAGTGGTTAGGATTTGTCAAAGAAAAAATAGGAAAGGTTCAAAAGTAGCAAATCCAATTTTTGGTTCTTCAGAAACAAGCTCATTTCAGGTAAAAGCTATTAGCTACTGCTATGTAAAGAAAATACAATTGATAATGTTCAGTGTTACAAATAAGAACTAATTTTGAAAAGTTAACTAGTGGATTTCATGATGGCATGACTACATGAGCGGATGAGGAAAATGCTTGATGTCATCTACCTTAAGGTCAGCAGAGACTTGGACATAGTCCCCATCATATCCTTCTTTTCAAATTCAAAATGTGTGGATTTGAAAGGTGGACTGATGAACAAAGTTTAGTCTAGTCATACCTTGAGAGTGGTGGTCATTGGCTCAATGTCTGGCTAGAGAAGTAACAAGTGGTGCTCCTCAGGGGTCGCTCTTTAATATCTTCAGCAGTGACATTGACAGTGGGATCAAGTACATTCTCATCAAGTTTGTGGATGACAGCAAGCTATGTGATAAGGTGAAGATGACTGAGGGATGGGATGCCACTGAGAGAGACTTAGCCAGCCTTTGTCTGTGGGACAAGGAGAAGCTCATGAGGTTCAAAAAATCCAAGTGCAGGGTACTGCACATGGGTAATGGCAACCAACCCCTTGTATCAGCACAAGTTGAAGGATGTCAGGACAGAGAACAGCCCTGCCACAATGGGCATAGGGATACTAGGAAATAGCAAGTGGACATGAAGTAGCAGTGTGTACCCTCACAGCCCAGAAAGCAAAATATCTCTTGGCTCACTTAAATACTGTCCTTGCCCTGTAAGTTTTAGCAAGTCACTTAAATTAGTGGTTGTAACACAATGAAAAGCACGACAGTGATAGCAGAGTAGCAAGACCCCAGGCTGCAGTGAGTGAAAACTTGCTAAACAGAGCAGTCATGGAGACAGAAAGAAGGAAAAAAAAACCTGCTTATCCTTGGAAGGACTCAGATATGCAGGGATCTCCAGATGAGATACCCTCACCTCCACTGCCAACACTTAAATGAGGTCTGGGAAGAGGAAGATCCTGTCAATACCCATACTGGTCATTCATGTGCACTGCATACACTTCAGCTCCCCTGGCTTGGCCCTGCCCCATCTATTCATTTTTCTGCTCCCCTGATTTTTTTTTTTTTTTTTTCACTTTTGCTCAGATTAATGACTTGCTTCATTCCTTAACTTTATCCTCTCTTCCCGAAAAGTGTTGTCAGCAGGTCACTTAAACTGGCTTAGCATATCTACTCTATTTATTCTACAACACCCCCGAGTTTTACATTTCAGTTGAAAGATTCACTATCGCTATAATCACCAGGAAGAAGAAATAGTTGCTTTAAACTTCTAAAGAAGTAAGATCACTTGTGAAGAAGTAAGATCTCAATCCTATCAGTCCTCCAACTGAGAGGGTGACGAATGGATGTCACAAAAGGAGACAAAACACAATCATCTCGGAAAGGTAAGGGTTAATGAAAGGTAATATGTCACTTCATGGCAATAATAACACTTTTCTGATCATACAAAACAGGGACGGTCAGCAGTATGCTAGTGTTGCATTCAGGATGGAGTACTCCAGATGTGGTCTCACATCTGAGTGCCCATATCTATGGGAGTGCAGACAGGGCTAGGCTCTGGGAGTTATATGCTCATATTCTGAATCCAGAAGGCCTACCGTCTCTTTCAGTAGTTCTCTAAAAGTATCGGACTTACCGTGCGAATGAAATGCCGTTTCTGCAGTGAGAAGCAGCAAGATGAGTATTTCATGGTCTCTGCTGCCATCTATTGTCACTTATTGGTACTAACAATTCTTGTTGGGATTCTCTTCATAACGGGAAACAGCACTTATGTACTGTGCACTTATGTACTAAGCACTGTTGCAGGGACTTCAGAAGCTTGCTTCCTGTGACAAACCTAACTGCAGCTTTTCCATCTTTGAGTATGTACTGGGGATTATTGCCAAGCCCCAAGTAGGGGTATGAAAGAACAACAAAGGAATTCCATGAATTGTTATGGGCTGTGGATATATCCAGTTCTGCTTACTAATTTAAAAATAAAAATAAAATTAAAAAACAAAAATTCTATGCTTTGTGGAAAGCAGCATCTTCTCTTGAAATCTTATCTGTCTTAGGAAAAAACACCTTTGTTTCTCAGCTTTGGTGCTGTCTTGTTCTTGATATGCTTTGTGAATTAACATGACAGTTTTCTAATGACAGCTCTCTCCCACGATCATCCCAGCGAACATCTGCTGCATCAACACAGGAATCTTCCTGAATTTCATTTCTCTATGTGCAGATTTCCGGAAGAGTGCAATGGAACCAGCAACAGGTTTTGCAAGAATGGGACTTATTTATTTCTCTGATCCATACTCCAATAATATTATTGTGTAAATAAATATGAAGCTTGAATTTTGCCAAGTTTTGAACTTTGAATGGACTTTGGCCTGTTTAAAGAAAGAATGTTCCTGAGCCTTTTCAGCATCACCAATCATCCGGCTTGCCTGGGTGGCATTAGCTGAAGAGTCATTGTCTTGGGCTGAAGATAACGTGTCCTTAGTATACATGAGTAACAAAGCTTCTTAGTAACGTATGACTAAAACATAAAATGAGAAAGCATAACACTAGTGGGAATCTGGACCTTGCTTTTGTGAAGGGAATGCATCAGTGTCTGATTCAAGGGAAGCAGTTGCAATTTTGAAGGAGTTCTCCAGGTGTTTGCCAGAGGTTTTTGATGAAATATTGCTCTGTCTCTGGGGCTATAACCTTGTTTTTCCCTGTTTGTGTTAAAGGCAGATTTACAATTCGCAATCAGTTAATATTGTTTGATCCTTAATTTCAGTTTTATTTACTTTCTTGCCAGAGTAACCTGGCATGTACAAGAATTTATGTCTTCCTACTTGTTTTCTCGGGCCGTATTCAATTAATCCCAAAAAGTAAGCCATTATTGGTGTGTTTATTGGGGATTGGCTGCTTCTGTTGTTACAAAATCATCTACGGGCAGTAAGATGCACCCGCGTGGATATCATCCACGAAAGATAAACTTCTTTATCCTGCTCTCCTAGCTGTAATTTAACCAGTGGAACTGCTAGGGTAGACTTCCCAAATTCTCATCCTTCATTTATGCAAGCAGAAATTGTCCCCTCTTTCTCAGTAATTTACGCATTACTTTCATTCCGATGGGGAAGAGCTCTCTCTGGGCTCTTCCAGCCCCCCCTTCCCCATTTCTCTCTGAGTGGATCCCTGGATCCTACGGCCCTACTCCAGTGCCGTGACACTAACAGCTGCTGTTATTCCCAGTTTACCTCCTCCTCTCCAGAGGCTCCCAGTACCAACACTGGGATTCTCTCTGCAGAGGCTAGTCTCACTTCCAGTGCCCTGCCCTCTCCTCTCACCTCCCCCTTTGCAAGTAATGCTGTTTGCAGCAGAAGTCTCCGGCTGCAGCTCACTCTCTCACACCAAGTTCTGCTCGCGGGGAAACGGTGTAGGGGGTTGCACCAGCACCAGCACTGATTAACTCACTTTCTCTTTAACCCTTTTTCCTTTGTCGCACCCTCAGTTACACTTCCACATACCCTCCATTCTACTTCTGTATACCAGTAACAATTACCTTTCTTATACCACCAAAACAGTTTGTCTCATTCCTTTCAAAATCCACAAATCAAACCGCACAATTCTTCAACTTCCACAAACATCCAGCACTTGGTCTCTCCTGATTAGGTACTCAATTAGAAAACTGGTCCCACTATTCCCTTTATGTTCCTAGTTTCTTATTTAATATTCCCCCGGGCGCTCCTGCAACACCCTTCCAATGTGACAACATACACCTGAGAGGTGTTTTGTTCGTTTTTCTGTTTGTCTGGTTTGGTATTTTTTCTGGTGTGAGAGCAACCTCTCCACCACCGAATAACTAACTAACTAACTAACACTTGAGGAGCATACACATACATTATGGAATTTCGAGCGACCATTCTTTGTAGTGTGGTTCTCTGTGGCTCCACTTCTGTGTTTTGTGATGACAAGGGTAGAAGGGAAAAGCCTCTCTTAAAGAGGCAGCTGGAGATTCGAGGAGCGACAGATGCTGTGCTCTCAGGGAGCACTTTGGAAAAAGTCGGGAGAGATCCTTTCTGACTGCGCAGTAAATAACCCCCTGCGGAGGAAAGGCAGCAGGCTGAATTCGGACGTTCTGGGCTTCAGAACGGCACAACTTCGCTCTCACGGCTCGGAAGTGGCACTCGCTCCGGAAGCGGCACTTGCTCCGCAGCGCAACTGGTCCGGAGCGCCTGCTGTTGCTGACCGAGTAGCGGTACTCTCCAGCTGCCTCTTTAAGAGAGGCTTTTCCCTTCTACCCTTGTCATCACAAAACACAGAAGTGGAGCCACAGAGAACCTAACTACAAAGAATTGTGGCTCGAAATGAAGGCACGGACACAACATTCAGAGCCAGGCGTAGTTCATTCTGCATAGATGTACGCACGGCGAAGTCCAAACCGCTCCTTTCGGATGTGCGGAGAAGAGCCCGCAGATCGGAGAAAAGCCCCCGGCTGCAGTCGCGCTTTCTCGGGTACGGTTTAACAAGACACCGCGGCTGGAGGCTGAAAGCCGCAGTCGGCGATAAGCGCGATTCTCGGGCAGCAACGGCAATCGCTCCGGAGCAGTTCACCGCGAGTGCCACTTCCGAGCCGTGAGAGCGAAGTTGTGCCGTTCTGAAGCCCAGAACGTCCGAATTCAGCCTGCTGCCTTTCCTCCGCAGGGGGTTATTTACTGCGCAGTCCAGAAAGGATCTCTCCCGACTTCTTCCAAAGTGCTCCCTGAGAGCACAGCATCTGTCGCTCCTCGAATCTCCAGCTGCCTCTTTAAGAGAGGCTTTTCCCTTCTACCCTTGTCATCACAAAACACAGAAGTGGAGCCACAGAGAACCACACTACAAAGAATGGTCGCTCGAAATTCCATAATGTATGTGTATGCTCCTCAAGTGTTAGTTAGTTAGTTATTCGGTGGTGGAGAGGTTGCTCTCACACCAGAAATAATACCAAACCAAACAGACAAACAGAAAAACGAACAAAACACCTCTCAGGTGTATGTTGTCACATTGGAAGGGTGTTGCAGGAGCGCCCGGGGGAATATTAAATAAGAAACTAGGAACATAAAGGACCAGTTTTCTAATTGAGTACCTAATCAGGAGAGACCAAGTGCTGGATGTTTGTGGAAGTTGAAGAATTGTGCGGTTTGATTTGTGGATTTTGAAAGGAATGAGACAAACTGTTTTGGTGGTATAAGAAAGGTAATTGTTACTGGTATACAGAAGTAGAATGGAGGGTATGTGGAAGTGTAACTGAGGGTGCGACAAAGGAAAAAGGGTTAAAGAGAAAGTGAGTTAATCAGTGCTGGTGCTGGTGCAACCCCCCACACCGTTTCCCCGCGAGCAGAACTTGGTGTGAGAGAGTGAGCTGCAGCCGGAGACTTCTGCTGCAAACAGCATTACTTGCAAAGGGGGAGGTGAGAGGAGAGGGCAGGGCACTGGAAGTGAGACTAGCCTCTGCAGAGAGAATCCCAGTGTTGGTACTGGGAGCCTCTGGAGAGGAGGAGGTAAACTGGGAATAACAGCAGCTGTTAGTGTCACGGCACTGGAGTAGGGCCGTAGGATCCAGGGATCCACTCAGAGAGAAATGGGGAAGGGGGGGCTGGAAGAGCCCAGAGAGAGCTCTTCCCCATCGGAATGAAAGTAATGCGTAAATTACTGAGAAAGAGGGGACAATTTCTGCTTGCATAAATGAAGGATGAGAATTTGGGAAGTCTACCCTAGCAGTTCCACTGGTTAAATTACAGCTAGGAGAGCAGGATAAAGAAGTTTATCTTTCGTGGATGATATCCACGCGGGTGCATCTTACTGCCCGTAGATGATTTTGTAACAACAGAAGCAGCCAATCCCCAATAAACACACCAATAATGGCTTACTTTTTGGGATTAATTGAATACGGCCCGAGAAAACAAGTAGGAAGACATAAATTCTTGTACATGCCAGGTTACTCTGGCAAGAAAGTAAATAAAACTGAAATTAAGGATCAAACAATATTAACTGATTGCGAATTGTAAATCTGCCTTTAACACAAACAGGGAAAAACAAGGTTATAGCCCCAGAGACAGAGCAATATTTCATCAAAAACCTCTGGCAAACACCTGGAGAACTCCTTCAAAATTGCAACTGCTTCCCTTGAATCAGACACTGATGCATTCCCTTCAACAAAAGCAAGGTCCAGATTCCCACTAGTGTTATGCTTTCTCATTTTATGTTTTAGTCATACGTTACTAAGAAGCTTTGTTACTCATGTATACTAAGGACACGTTATCTTCAGCCCAAGACAATGACTCTTCAGCTAATGCCACCCAGGCAAGCCGGATGATTGGTGATGCTGAAAAGGCTCAGGAACATTCTTTCTTTAAACAGGCCAAAGTCCATTCAAAGTTCAAAACTTGGCAAAATTCAAGCTTCATATTTATTTACACAATAATATTATTGGAGTATGGATCAGAGAAATAAATAAGTCCCATTCTTGCAAAACCTGTTGCTGGTTCCATTGCACTCTTCTGGAAATCTGCACATAGAGAAATGAAATTCAGGAAGATTCCTGTGTTGATGCAGCAGATGTTCGCTGGGATGATCGTGGGAGAGAGCTGTCATTAGAAAACTGTCATGTTAATTCACAAAGCATATCAAGAACAAGACAGCACCAAAGCTGAGAAACAAAGGTGTTTTTTCCTAAGACATAAGATTTCAAGAGAAGATGCTGCTTTCCACAAAGCATAGAATTTTTGTTTTTTAATTTTATTTTTATTTTTAAATTAGTAAGCAGAACTGGATATATCCACAGCCCATAACAATTCATGGAATTCCTTTGTTGTTCTTTCATACCCCTACTTGGGGCTTGGCAATAATCCCCAGTACATACTCAAAGATGGAAAAGCTGCAGTTAGGTTTGTCACAGGAAGCAAGCTTCTGAAGTCCCTGCAACAGTATAGTACATAAGTGCTGTTTCCCGTTATGAAGAGAATCCCAACAAGAATTGTTAGTACCAATAAGTGACAATAGATGGCAGCCGAGACCATGAAATACTCATCTTGCTGTATCTCACTGCAGAAAAGGCATTTCATTCGCACGGTAAGTCCGATACTTTTAGAGAACTACTGAAAGAGACGGTAGGCCAGCTGGATTCAGAATATGAGAATATAACTCCCAGAGCCTAGCCCTGTCTGCACTCCCATAGATATGGGCACTCAGATGTGAGACCACATCTGGAATACTCCATCCTGAATGCAACACTAGCATACTGCTGACCGTCCCTGTTTTGTATGATCAGAAAAGTGTTATTATTGCCATGAAGTGACATATTACCTTTCATTAACCCTTACATTTCCGAGATGATTGTGTTTTGTCTCCTTTTGTGACATCCATTCGTCACCCTCTCAGTTGGAGGACTGATAGCATTGAGATCTTATTTCTTCACAAGCGATCTTACTTCTTTAGAAGTTTAAAGCAACTATTTCTTCTTCCAGGTTGTTATAGAGATAGTGAATTTTTCAACTGCAATGTAAAACTCGGGGGTGTTATAGAATAAATAGAGTAGATATGCTAAGCCAGTTTAAGTGACAACACTTTTCGGGAAGAGAGGATAAAGTTAAGGAATGAAGCAAGTCATTAATCTGAGCAAAAGTGAAAAAAAAAAAAAAAAATCAGGGGAGCAGAAAAATGGATAGATGGGGCAGGCACAAATCAATAGCAGGACTGTCATTGAAATCAACAGGAGGCAAGTTTTGTTCCCCAAAGAAGGACAATTTTTGCAATGACCCTCATTGTCCACTTTGCATCATATCTCTTTGAAATTCTAGGCCCCTTTCTTCTATCTTGAATGCAGGATTGCATATCTGTAATTCTGTGAAACAAGAACATTCTGCCTCTAAAACAATTTTGCTCACACTTCCGCCTGCTCACCCTGCCACATCATCTGCCTCCTGGAGCAGCCCAGCCTGGCCAAGGGATGGATGAGACTGATCAATTTCCTCAAATTATGAGCCACACTGATATTACTGATAAATACAAACGTTCAGATAATAGATGCAAAATATATTATATTGCATAAACATCATCTTTAAATGATATAAAAAATTAGTCTCACCATCTTATTTGTCTGATAAATTGACAAATAATTTAGAAGGACATGGAAGAAGATGAATGGGCGAAACACATCCATCTGTTCCAATAACAAGTAAAGTGCTGTAAGTTTCCCTTGAATTTGTCGAATAACCTGCACAGATCTTCAAAAAACATTGTGAATTCTAACCAAAATGTATCTGTTACAGAGGGATTAAACCATTATAAGTATATATAGTATAAAGTACATACAGTACTAAACATTTTGAAAAAGGCAATGAAAAATGAAAATTTGTATAGAATTAAAATTGAGATTTTGAAGTAGTGAGTGAATGGTAATCAAAGAAATAAAGTGAAAATTTAGATTTTGTTGAATCCCAGGGAGTATACTCATGCAGGCAGTCCAGTTCGCTAATGTAGCTATCATTTCATATGGTCCTAAACTAAACCCATATGGTCCTAAACCCTAAACCCAACCCTAACCCTACCGTAAACCTAACCCTACCCTAATCCTAACCCTAATCCTAACCCTAACCCTAACCCATACCCTAACACTTACCCTAACCCTAACACTAACCCTAACCCTAAACCTAACCGTAACCCTAACCCTAACCCTAAACGAAACCCTAACCCTTACCTTAACCCTAACCCTAACCCTAACCCTAACTCTAACCCTAACCCTAACATTACCCTAACCCTAACCCTAACCCTACCCTAACCCTAACCCTAACCCTAACCCTACCCTTAACCCAATCCTAAAACTAACCCTAACCCTAAACCTAACCCCAACCCTAAACCTACCTTAACCCTAAACCCAAGCCTAACCCTACCCTAAAGCTAACCCTAACCCTACCCTAACCCTACCCTAAACCCAAACCTAACCCTAACAATAACCCTAATCCTAAACCTAACCCTAACCCTAACCCTAACCCTAACCCTAACCCTAACCCTAAACCTACTCCTAACCCAAATCCTAAACCTAACCCTAACCCTAACCTTAACGACAACCCTAATCCTACCTTAACCCTAAACCCAACCCTAACCCTACCCTAAACCTAACCCTAACCCTAACCCTAACCCTAACCCTAACCGTAACCCTACTCCTAACCCAAATCCTAACCCTAACCCTAACTTTAACCTAACCCTAACCCTAACCCTAACCCTAACCCTAACCCTAACCCTACCCTAACCCTGACCCTAACCCTAACCGTAACCCTACCCTAACCCTACCCATACCCCTACCCCTAACCGTAACCCTAACCCTACCCTAACCCCAACCCTAACCCTAACCCTAACCCTAACCCTAACCCTAACCCTAACCCTAAACCTAACCCCAACCCAAAACCCAACCCTAACCCTAACCCTTACCCTAACCCTAATCCTAACTGTAACCCTAACCCTAACACTTACACTAACCCTAATCATAAATGTAACCCTAACCCTAATCCTAACCCTACCCTAACCCTAACCCTAACCCTAACCCTAACCCTAACCCTAACCCTAACCCTACCCTAAACCTAACCCTAACCCTAAACCTAACCGCACCCTAACCCTAACCCTAACCCTAACCCTAACCCTAACCCTAACCCTAACCCTAACCCTAACCCTACCCTAACCCTAACCCTTACCCTAACCCTAACCCTAACCCTAACCCTACCCTAACCCTAACCCTAACCCTAACCCTACCCTAACCCTAACCCTAACCCTAACCCTAACCCTAACCCTAATTATTCGTCAATTTATCAGAATAACAGTACTATACATTTTGAAAAATTCAATGAAAAATGAAAATTTGTATAGAATTGAAATTGAGATTTTGAAGTTGTGAGTGAATGGTAATCAAAGAAATAAAGTGAAAATTTAGATTTTGTTGAATCCCAGGGAGTATACTCATGCAGGCAGTCCAGTTCGCTAATGTAGCTGTCTTTTCATATGGTCCTAAACTTCTACATTAGATTCAGTTGTTGCTTGCCTGCTTGTAGTCAGAACTCCAGAGAGATTTCCCTTTGGAATGTTAAAAATTGAGTTCTCCTGAATCAGCTTCCACAAAACAAATGTTCCTCATACAAACTTCCTCACACAAGGCTACTTTGTAAGAAGAAAAAAGATTAAATACAAGGCAAAATATCTCCTGGCTCACTTAAATACTGTCCTTGCCCTGTAAGTTTTAGCAAGTCACTTAAATTAGTGGTTGTAACACAATGAAAAGCACGACAGTGATAGCAGAGTAGCAAGACCCCAGGCTGCAGTGAGTGAAAACTTGCTAAACAGAGCAGTCATGGAGACAGAAAGAAGGAACAAAAAACCTGCTTATCCTTGGAAGGCCTCAGCTATGCAGGGATCTCCAGATGAGGTACCCTCACCTCCACTGCCAACACTTAAATGAGGTCTGGGAAGAGGAAGATCCTGTCAATACCCATACTGGTCATTCATGTGCACTGCATACACTTCAGCTCCCCTGGCTTGGCCCTGCCTTACTACTAGGTGCTCAATCACTGTTTCAAGCCCAAGAGATGGGGCTGTCTACAGGTATTGCTGACAATTAAAAAAAAAAAATAAAAAATTACAATTCTTATTTATTCTTGGAAATATATTTCTTTGCTTGCTATGAATCAGTTAATACTGAGGCACGATATTTTGCTGTGCTAGTGCACTTTTTTGAATGTATCAAAGTACATAAGACATATTGATATTGTAACAAGTAAACACAGAAACAAAGACTGTGTCTAAAAAACCATTCCAAAGTTTTAGGAAGGAAGGATTATTATAGAATTCTGAGACTGCCTGATACAAGAAGAAAGTGGTTTAGGCAGATTCACATCATTTGACTTAACACACTCATTCTATATAAAAGAATTTAATCTCCAAGACTGGCAAGCCGAATTTTTAACAGAAACACTACTACGCAAATCAAAGAGCACTTCTGTTGTCATGCTATGTACTAACTGCCAGACACTTGTTTGCTTTACAAAATATGCATTAATTTATCAAATTACCCCGCAAAATAAACAAAACTGAAGAAAACCTATGCATTTAAAGTGGTTAGGATTTGACAAAGAAAAAATAGGAAAGGTTCAAAAGTAGCAAATCCAATTTTTGGTTCTTCAGAAACAAGCTCATTTCAGGTAAAAGCTATTAGCTACTGCTATGTAAAGAAAATACAATTGATAATGTTCAGTGTTACAAATAAGAACTAATTTTGAAAAGTTAACTAGTGGATTTCATGATGGCATGACTACATGAGCGGATGAGGAAAATGCTTGATGTCATCTACCTTAAGGTCAGCAGAGACTTGGACATAGTCCCCATCATATCCTTCTTTTCAAATTCAAAATGTGTGGATTTGAAAGGTGGACTGATGAACAAAGTTTAGTCTAGTCATACCTTGAGAGTGGTGGTCATTGGCTCAATGTCTGGCTAGAGAAGTAACAAGTGGTGCTCCTCAGGGGTCGCTCTTTAATATCTTCAGCAGTGACATTGACAGTGGGATCAAGTACATTCTCATCAAGTTTGTGGATGACAGCAAGCTATGTGATAAGGTGAAGATGACTGAGGGATGGGATGCCACTGAGAGAGACTTAGCCAGCCTTTGTCAGTGGGACAAGGAGAAGCTCATGAGGTTCAAAAAATCCAAGTGCAGGGTACTGCACATGGGTAATGGCAACCAACCCCTTGTATCAGCACAAGTTGAAGGATGTCAGGACAGAGAACAGCCCTGCCACAATGGGCATAGGGATACTAGGAAATAGCAAGTGGACATGAAGTAGCAGTGTGTACCCTCACAGCCCAGAAAGCCACTCCTGTCCTGGACTGCACCAAAAGAATCGTGGTCAGCAGGTCAAGGTAGATGATCCTGCCCCTCTGCTCTGCCTTGGTGAGACCACATCTGGAGTACTCCATCCTGAATGCAACCCTAGCATACTGCTGACCGTCCCTGTTTTGTATCGTCAGAAAAGTGTTACTATTGCCATGAAGTGACATATTACCTTTCATTAACCCTTACCTTTCCGAGATGATTGTGTTTTTTCTCCTTTTGTGACATCCATTCGTCACCCTCTCAGTTGGAGGACTGATAGGATTGAGATCTTACTTCTTCACAAGTGATCTTACTTCTTTAGAAGTTTAAAGCAACTATTTCTTCTTCCTGGTGATTATAGCGATAGTGAATCTTTCAACTGAAATGTAAAACTCGGGGGTGTTGTAGAATAAATAGAGTAGATATGCTAAGCCAGTTTAAGTGACAACACTTTTCGGGAAGAGAGGATAAAGATAAGGAAAGAAGCAAGTCATTAATCTGAGCAAAAGTGAAAAAAAAAAAAAAAAATCAGGGGAGCAGAAAAATGAATAGATAGGGCACGCACAAATCAATAGCAGGACTGTCATTGAACTCAACAGGAGGCAAGTTTTGTTCCCTAAAGAAGGACAATTTTTGCAATGACCCTCATTGTCCACTTTGCATCATATCTCTTTGAAATTCTAGGCCCCTTTCTTCCATCTTGAATGCAGGATTGCATATATGCAATACTGTGAAACAAGAACATTCTGCCTCTAAAACAATTTTGCTCACACTTCCGCCTGCTCACCCTGCCACATCATCTGCCTCCTGGAGCAGCCCAGCCTGGCCAAGGGATGGATGAGACTGATCAATTTCCTCAAATTATGAGCCACACTGATATTACTGATAAATACAAACGTTCAGATAATAGATGCAAAATATATTATATTGCATAAACATCATCTTTAAATGATATAAAAAATTAGTCTCACCATCTTATTTGTCTGATAAATTGACAAATAATTTAGAAGGACATGGAAGAAGATGAATGGGCGAAACACATCCATCTGTTCCAATAACAAGTAAAGTGCTGTAAGTTTCCCTTGAATTTGTCGAATAACCTGCACAGATCTTCAAAAAACATTGTGAATTCTAACCAAAATGTATCTGTTACAGAGGGATTAAACCATTATAAGTATATATAGTATAAAGTACATACAGTACTAAACATTTTGAAAAAGGCAATGAAAAATGAAAATTTGTATAGAATTAAAATTGAGATTTTGAAGTAGTGAGTGAATGGTAATCAAAGAAATAAAGTGAAAATTTAGATTTTGTTGAATCCCAGGGAGTATACTCATGCAGGCAGTCCAGTTCGCTAATGTAGCTATCATTTCATATGGTCCTAAACTAAACCCATATGGTCCTAAACCCTAAACCCAACCCTAACCCTACCGTAAACCTAACCCTACCCTAATCCTAACCCTAATCCTAACCCTAACCCTAACCCATACCCTAACACTTACCCTAACCCTAACACTAACCCTAACCCTAAACCTAACCGTAACCCTAACCCTAACCCTAAACGAAACCCTAACCCTTACCTTAACCCTAACCCTAACCCTAACTCTAACCCTAACCCTAACATTACCCTAACCCTAACCCTAACCCTACCCTAACCCTAACCCTAACCCTAACCCTACCCTTAACCCAATCCTAAAACTAACCCTAACCCTAAACCTAACCCCAACCCTAAACCTACCTTAACCCTAAACCCAAGCCTAACCCTACCCTAAAGCTAACCCTAACCCTACCCTAACCCTACCCTAAACCCAAACCTAACCCTAACAATAACCCTAATCCTAAACCTAACCCTAACCCTAACCCTAACCCTAACCCTAACCCTAACCCTAACCCTAACCCTAAACCTACTCCTAACCCAAATCCTAAACCTAACCCTAACCCTAACCTTAACGACAACCCTAATCCTACCTTAACCCTAAACCCAACCCTAACCCTACCCTAAACCTAACCCTAACCCTAACCCTAACCCTAACCCTAACCCTAACCGTAACCCTACTCCTAACCCAAATCCTAACCCTAACCCTAACTTTAACCTAACCCTAACCCTAACCCTAACCCTAACCCTAACCCTAACCCTACCCTAACCCTGACCCTAACCCTAACCGTAACCCTACCCTAACCCTACCCATACCCCTACCCCTAACCGTAACCCTAACCCTACCCTAACCCCAACCCTAACCCTAACCCTAACCCTAACCCTAACCCTAACCCTAACCCTAACCCTAAACCTAACCCCAACCCAAAACCCAACCCTAACCCTAACCCTTACCCTAACCCTAATCCTAACTGTAACCCTAACCCTAACACTTACACTAACCCTAATCATAAATGTAACCCTAACCCTAATCCTAACCCTACCCTAACCCTAACCCTAACCCTAACCCTAACCCTAACCCTAACCCTACCCTAACCCTAACCCTAACCCTAAACCTAACCGCACCCTAACCCTAACCCTAACCCTAACCCTAACCCTAACCCTAACCCTAACCCTAACCCTAACCCTAACCCTAACCCTACCCTAACCCTAACCCTAACCCTAACCCTAACCCTAAACCTAACCGCACCCTAACCCTAACCCTAACCCTAACCCTAACCCTAACCCTAACCCTAACCCTACCCTAACCCTAACCCTTACCCTAACCCTAACCCTAACCCTAACCCTACCCTAACCCTAACCCTAACCCTAACCCTACCCTAACCCTAACCCTAACCCTAACCCTAACCCTAACCCTAACCCTAATTATTCGTCAATTTATCAGAATAACAGTACTATACATTTTGAAAAATTCAATGAAAAATGAAAATTTGTATAGAATTGAAATTGAGATTTTGAAGTTGTGAGTGAATGGTAATCAAAGAAATAAAGTGAAAATTTAGATTTTGTTGAATCCCAGGGAGTATACTCATGCAGGCAGTCCAGTTCGCTAATGTAGCTGTCTTTTCATATGGTCCTAAACTTCTACATTAGATTCAGTTGTTGCTTGCCTGCTTGTAGTCAGAACTCCAGAGAGATTTCCCTTTGGAATGTTAAAAATTGAGTTCTCCTGAATCAGCTTCCACAAAACAAATGTTCCTCATACAAACTTCCTCACACAAGGCTACTTTGTAAGAAGAAAAAAGATTAAATACAAGGCAAAATATCTCCTGGCTCACTTAAATACTGTCCTTGCCCTGTAAGTTTTAGCAAGTCACTTAAATTAGTGGTTGTAACACAATGAAAAGCACGACAGTGATAGCAGAGTAGCAAGACCCCAGGCTGCAGTGAGTGAAAACTTGCTAAACAGAGCAGTCATGGAGACAGAAAGAAGGAACAAAAAACCTGCTTATCCTTGGAAGGCCTCAGCTATGCAGGGATCTCCAGATGAGATACCCTCACCTCCACTGCCAACACTTAAATGAGGTCTGGGAAGAGGAAGATCCTGTCAATACCCATACTGGTCATTCATGTGCACTGCATACACTTCAGCTCCCCTGGCTTGGCCCTGCCTTACTACTAGGTGCTCAATCACTGTTTCAAGCCCAAGAGATGGGGCTGTCTACAGGTATTGCTGACAATTAAAAAAAAAAATAAAAAATTACAATTCTTATTTATTCTTGGAAATATATTTCTTTGCTTGCTATGAATCAGTTAATACTGAGGCACGATATTTTGCTGTGCTAGTGCACTTTTTTGAATGTATCAAAGTACATAAGACATATTGATATTGTAACAAGTAAACACAGAAACAAAGACTGTGTCTAAAAAACCATTCCAAAGTTTTAGGAAGGAAGGATTATTATAGAATTCTGAGACTGCCTGATACAAGAAGAAAGTGGTTTAGGCAGATTCACATCATTTGACTTAACACACTCATTCTATATAAAAGAATTTAATCTCCAAGACTGGCAAGCCGAATTTTTAACAGAAACACTACTACGCAAATCAAAGAGCACTTCTGTTGTCATGCTATGTACTAACTGCCAGACACTTGTTTGCTTTACAAAATATGCATTAATTTATCAAATTACCCCGCAAAATAAACAAAACTGAAGAAAACCTATGCATTTAAAGTGGTTAGGATTTGTCAAAGAAAAAATAGGAAAGGTTCAAAAGTAGCAAATCCAATTTTTGGTTCTTTCTGGTGAAAGAGAAAGCCCAGGCTTTCTGGGCTGTGAGGGTACACACTGCTACTTCATGTCCACTTGCTATTTCCTAGTATCCCTATGCCCATTGTGGCAGGGCTGTTCTCTGTCCTGACATCCTTCAACTTGTGCTGATACAAGGGGTTGGTTGCCATTACCCATGTGCAGTACCCTGCACTTGGATTTTTTGAACCTCATGAGCTTCTCCTTGTCCCACTGACAAAGGCTGGCTAAGTCTCTCTCAGTGGCATCCCATCCCTCAGTCATCTTCACCTTATCACATAGCTTGCTGTCATCCACAAACTTGATGAGAATGTACTTGATCCCACTGTCAATGTCACTGCTGAAGATATTAAAGAGCATTGGTCCCAGTACTGACCCCTGAGGAGCACCACTTGTTACTTCTCTAGCCAGACATTGAGCCAATGACCACCACTCTCAAGGTACGACTAGACTAAACTTTGTTCATCAGTCCACCTTTCAAATCCACACATTTTGAATTTGAAAAGAAGGATATGATGGGGACTATGTCCAAGTCTCTGCTGACCTTAAGGTAGATGACATCAAGCATTTTCCTCATCCGCTCATGTAGTCATGCCATCATGAAATCCACTAGTTATCTTTTCAAAATTAGTTCTTATTTGTAACACTGAACATTATCAATTGTATTTTCTTTACATAGCAGTAGCTAATAGCTTTTACCTGAAATGAGCTTGTTTCTGAAGAACCAAAAATTGGATTTGCTACTTTTGAACCTTTCCTATTTTTTCTTTGTCAAATCCTAACCACTTTAAATGCATAGGTTTTCTTCAGTTTTGTTTACTTTGCGGGGTAATTTGATAAATTAATGCATATTTTGTAAAGCAAACAAGTGTCTGGCAGTTAGTACATAGCATGACAACAGAAGTGCTCTTTGATTTGCGTAGTAGTGTTCCTGTTAAAAATTCGGCTTGCCAGTCTTGGAGATTAAATTCTTTTATATAGAATGAGTGTGTTAAGTCAAATGATGTGAATCTGCCTAAACCACTTTCTTCTTGTATCAGGCAGTCTCAGAATTCTATAATAATCCTTCCTTCCTAAAACTTTGGAATGGTTTTTTAGACACAGTCTTTGTTTCTGTGTTTACTTGTTACAATATCAATATGTCTTATGTACTTTGATACATTCAAAAAAGTGCACTAGCACAGCAAAATATCGTGCCTCAGTATTAACTGATTCATAGCAAGCAAAGAAATATATTTCCAAGAATAAATAAGAATTGTAATTTTTTTTTTTTTTTTATTTGTCAGCAATACCTGTAGACAGTATCTTCTAGAACTAACAATGCAAAGGCAGATATACATATGCAATAATAACACCAAAAACAAGATCACTACTGCATTGTAATTAATAAGTCCTTCTCTTCTATGAGGCAGTTCTTTTGTTTATTACATAATCCTAGAATGCAATGACATAGCAAGTATCAACTAGTAACAGTGTTACACTATCTCCAGCTGTAAAATTAGACTCCTTATCTGGTTTGGACTAACGGGCTTACGGCAGGTCAGAAAAAGACTCGTGTAAATACTAAGGACAGAGAACTTTCTAAAAAGTAAGCAGCTAATCAGCAGTCTTTAACCTGTAGGGAAAAAAAATTACTGTGCTTGGACTAATTCTAGAAGTATGTATAAGGCCCCATTCATTCATTCATTCATTCATTCATTCATTCATTCATTCATTCATTCATTCATTCATTCATTCATTCATTCAGCCTGGCCCCATCCACCCCTTGGCCAGGCTGGGCTGCTCCAGGAGGCAGATGATGTGGCAGGGTGAGCAGGTGGAAGTGTGAGCAAAATTGTTTTAGAGGCAGAATGTTCTTGTTTCACAGTATTGCATATATGCAATCCTGCATTCAAGATGGAAGAAAGGGGCCTAGAATTTCAAAGAGATATGATGCAAAGTGGACAATGAGGGTCATTGCAAAAATTGTCCTTCTTTAGGGAACAAAACTTGCCTCCTTTTGAGTTTAATGACTGTCCTGCTATTGATTTGTGCCTGCCCTATCTATTCATTTTTCTGCTCCCCTGATTTTTTTTTTTTTTTTTCACTTTTGCTCAGATTAATGACTTGCTTCATTCCTTATCTTTATCCTCTCTTCCCGAAAAGTGTTGTCACTTAAACTGGCTTAGCATATCTACTCTATTTATTCTACAACACCCCCGAGTTTTACATTTCAGTTGAAAGATTCACTATCGCTATAATCACCAGGAAGAAGAAATAGTTGCTTTAAACTTCTAAAGAAGTAAGATCACTTGTGAAGAAGTAAGATCTCAATCCTATCAGTCCTCCAACTGAGAGGGTGACGAATGGATGTCACAAAAGGAGAAAAAACACAATCATCTCGGAAAGGTAAGGGTTAATGAAAGGTAATATGTCACTTCATGGCAATAGTAACACTTTTCTGACGATACAAAACAGGGACGGTCAGCAGTATGCTAGGGTTGCATTCAGGATGGAGTACTCCAGATGTGGTCTCACCAAGGCAGAGCAGAGGGGCAGGATCATCTACCTTGACCTGCTGACCACGATTCTTTTGGTGCAGTCCAGGACAGGAGTGGCTTTCTGGGCTGTGAGGGTACACACTGCTACTTCATGTCCACTTGCTATTTCCTAGTATCCCTATGCCCATTGTGGCAGGGCTGTTCTCTGTCCTGACATCCTTCAACTTGTGCTGATACAAGGGGTTGGTTGCCATTACCCATGTGCAGTACCCTGCACTTGGATTTTTTGAACCTCATGAGCTTCTCCTTGTCCCACTGACAAAGGCTGGCTAAGTCTCTCTCAGTGGCATCCCATCCCTCAGTCATCTTCACCTTATCACATAGCTTGCTGTCATCCACAAACTTGATGAGAATGTACTTGATCCCACTGTCAATGTCACTGCTGAAGATATTAAAGAGCGACCCCTGAGGAGCACCACTTGTTACTTCTCTAGCCAGACATTGAGCCAATGACCACCACTCTCAAGGTATGACTAGACTAAACTTTGTTCATCAGTCCACCTTTCAAATCCACACATTTTGAATTTGAAAAGAAGGATATGATGGGGACTATGTCCAAGTCTCTGCTGACCTTAAGGTAGATGACATCAAGCATTTTCCTCATCCGCTCATGTAGTCATGCCATCATGAAATCCACTAGTTATCTTTTCAAAATTCGTTCTTATTTGTAACACTGAACATTATCAATTGTATTTTCTTTACATAGCAGTAGCTAATAGCTTTTACCTGAAATGAGCTTGTTTCTGAAGAACCAAAAATTGGATTTGCTACTTTTGAACCTTTCCTATTTTTTCTTTGTCAAATCCTAACCACTTTAAATGCATAGGTTTTCTTCAGTTTTGTTTACTTTGCGGGGTAATTTGATAAATTAATGCATATTTTGTAAAGCAAACAAGTGTCTGGCAGTTAGTACATAGCATGACAACAGAAGTGCTCTTTGATTTGCGTAGTAGTGTTCCTGTTAAAAATTCGGCTTGCCAGTCTTGGAGATTAAATTCTTTTATATAGAATGAGTGTGTTAAGTCAAATGATGTGAATCTGCCTAAACCACTTTCTTCTTGTATCAGGCAGTCTCAGAATTCTATAATAATCCTTCCTTCCTAAAACTTTGGAATGGTTTTTTAGACACAGTCTTTGTTTCTGTGTTTACTTGTTACAATATCAATATGTCTTATGTACTTTGATACATTCAATAAAGTGCACTAGCACAGCAAAATATCGTGCCTCAGTATTAACTGATTCATAGCAAGCAAAGAAATATATTTCCAAGAATAAATAAGAATTGTAATTTTTTTTTTTTTTTTTTATTTGTCAGCAATACCTGTAGACAGTATCTTCTAGAACTAACAATGCAAAGGCAGATATACATATGCAATAATAACACCAAAAACAAGATCACTACTGCATTGTAATTAATAAGTCCTTCTCTTCTATGAGGCAGTTCTTTTGTTTATTACATAATCCTAGAATGCAATGACATAGCAAGTATCAACTAGTAACAGTGTTACACTATCTCCAGCTGTAAAATTAGACTCCTTATCTGGTTTGGACTAACGGGCTTACGGCAGGTCAGAAAAAGACTCGTGTAAATACTAAGGACAGAGAACTTTCTAAAAAGTAAGCAGCTAATCAGCAGTCTTTAACCTGTAGGGAAAAAAAATTACTGTGCTTGGACTAATTCTAGAAGTATGTATAAGGCCCCATTCATTCATTCATTCATTCATTCATTCATTCATTCATTCATTCATTCAGCCTGGCCCCATCCACCCCTTGGCCAGGCTGGGCTGCTCCAGGACGCAGATGATGTGGCAGGGTGAGCAGGTGGAAGTGTGAGCAAAATTGTTTTAGAGGCAGAATGTTCTTGTTTCACAGTATTGCATATATGCAATCCTGCATTCAAGATGGAAGAAAGGGGCCTAGAATTTCAAAGAGATATGATGCAAAGTGGACAATGAGGGTCATTGCAAAAATTGTCCTTCTTTAGGGAACAAAACTTGCCTCCTTTTGAGTTTAATGACAGTCCTGCTATTGATTTGTGCGTGCCTTATCTATTCATTTTTCTGCTCCCCTGATTTTTTTTTTTTTTTTCACTTTTGCTCAGATTAATGACTTGCTTCATTCCTTATCTTTATCCTCTCTTCCCGAAAAGTGTTGTCACTTAAACTGGCTTAGCATATCTACTCTATTTATTCTACAACACCCCCGAGTTTTACATTTCAGTTGAAAGATTCACTATCGCTATAATCACCAGGAAGAAGAAATAGTTGCTTTAAACTTCTAAAGAAGTAAGATCACTTGTGAAGAAGTAAGATCTCAATCCTATCAGTCCTCCAACTGAGAGGGTGACGAATGGATGTCACAAAAGGAGAAAAAACACAATCATCTCGGAAAGGTAAGGGTTAATGAAAGGTAATATGTCACTTCATGGCAATAGTAACACTTTTCTGACGATACAAAACAGGGACGGTCAGCAGTATGCTAGGGTTGCATTCAGGATGGAGTACTCCAGATGTGGTCTCACCAAGGCAGAGCAGAGGGGCAGGATCATCTACCTTGACCTGCTGACCACGATTCTTTTGGTGCAGTCCAGGACAGGAGTGGCTTTCTGGGCTGTGAGGGTACACACTGCTACTTCATGTCCACTTGCTATTTCCTAGTATCCCTATGCCCATTGTGGCAGGGCTGTTCTCTGTCCTGACATCCTTCAACTTGTGCTGATACAAGGGGTTGGTTGCCATTACCCATGTGCAGTACCCTGCACTTGGATTTTTTGAACCTCATGAGCTTCTCCTTGTCCCACTGACAAAGGCTGGCTAAGTCTCTCTCAGTGGCATCCCATCCCTCAGTCATCTTCACCTTATCACATAGCTTGCTGTCATCCACAAACTTGATGAGAATGTACTTGATCCCACTGTCAATGTCACTGCTGAAGATATTAAAGAGCGACCCCTGAGGAGCACCACTTGTTACTTCTCTAGCCAGACATTGAGCCAATGACCACCACTCTCAAGGTATGACTAGACTAAACTTTGTTCATCAGTCCACCTTTCAAATCCACACATTTTGAATTTGAAAAGAAGGATATGATGGGGACTATGTCCAAGTCTCTGCTGACCTTAAGGTAGATGACATCAAGCATTTTCCTCATCCGCTCATGTAGTCATGCCATCATGAAATCCACTAGTTATCTTTTCAAAATTAGTTCTTATTTGTAACACTGAACATTATCAATTGTATTTTCTTTACATAGCAGTAGCTAATAGCTTTTACCTGAAATGAGCTTGTTTCTGAAGAACCAAAAATTGGATTTGCTACTTTTGAACCTTTCCTATTTTTTCTTTGTCAAATCCTAACCACTTTAAATGCATAGGTTTTCTTCAGTTTTGTTTACTTTGCGGGGTAATTTGATAAATTAATGCATATTTTGTAAAGCAAACAAGTGTCTGGCAGTTAGTACATAGCATGACAACAGAAGTGCTCTTTGATTTGCGTAGTAGTGTTCCTGTTAAAAATTCGGCTTGCCAGTCTTGGAGATTAAATTCTTTTATATAGAATGAGTGTGTTAAGTCAAATGATGTGAATCTGCCTAAACCACTTTCTTCTTGTATCAGGCAGTCTCAGAATTCTATAATAATCCTTCCTTCCTAAAACTTTGGAATGGTTTTTTAGACACAGTCTTTGTTTCTGTGTTTACTTGTTACAATATCAATATGTCTTATGTACTTTGATACATTCAAAAAAGTGCACTAGCACAGCAAAATATCGTGCCTCAGTATTAACTGATTCATAGCAAGCAAAGAAATATATTTCCAAGAATAAATAAGAATTGTAATTTTTTTTTTTTTTTTTATTTGTCAGCAATACCTGTAGACAGTATCTTCTAGAACTAACAATGCAAAGGCAGATATACATATGCAATAATAACACCAAAAACAAGATCACTACTGCATTGTAATTAATAAGTCCTTCTCTTCTATGAGGCAGTTCTTTTGTTTATTACATAATCCTAGAATGCAATGACATAGCAAGTATCAACTAGTAACAGTGTTACACTATCTCCAGCTGTAAAATTAGACTCCTTATCTGGTTTGGACTAACGGGCTTACGGCAGGTCAGAAAAAGACTCGTGTAAATACTAAGGACAGAGAACTTTCTAAAAAGTAAGCAGCTAATCAGCAGTCTTTAACCTGTAGGGAAAAAAAATTACTGTGCTTGGACTAATTCTAGAAGTATGTATAAGGCCCCATTCATTCATTCATTCATTCATTCATTCATTCATTCATTCATTCATTCATTCATTCATTCATTCATTCATTCAGCCTGGCCCCATCCACCCCTTGGCCAGGCTGGGCTGCTCCAGGACGCAGATGATGTGGCAGGGTGAGCAGGTGGAAGTGTGAGCAAAATTGTTTTAGAGGCAGAATGTTCTTGTTTCACAGTATTGCATATATGCAATCCTGCATTCAAGATGGAAGAAAGGGGCCTAGAATTTCAAAGAGATATGATGCAAAGTGGACAATGAGGGTCATTGCAAAAATTGTCCTTCTTTAGGGAACAAAACTTGCCTCCTGTTGAGTTCAATGACAGTCCTGCTATTGATTTGTGCGTGCCCTATCTATTCATTTTTCTGCTCCCCTGATTTTTTTTTTTTTTTTCACTTTTGCTCAGATTAATGACTTGCTTCATTCCTTATCTTTATCCTCTCTTCCCGAAAAGTGTTGTCACTTAAACTGGCTTAGCATATCTACTCTATTTATTCTACAACACCCCCGAGTTTTACATTTCAGTTGAAAGATTCACTATCGCTATAATCACCAGGAAGAAGAAATAGTTGCTTTAAACTTCTAAAGAAGTAAGATCACTTGTGAAGAAGTAAGATCTCAATCCTATCAGTCCTCCAACTGAGAGGGTGACGAATGGATGTCACAAAAGGAGAAAAAACACAATCATCTCGGAAAGGTAAGGGTTAATGAAAGGTAATATGTCACTTCATGGCAATAGTAACACTTTTCTGACGATACAAAACAGGGACGGTCAGCAGTATGCTAGGGTTGCATTCAGGATGGAGTACTCCAGATGTGGTCTCACCAAGGCAGAGCAGAGGGGCAGGATCATCTACCTTGACCTGCTGACCACGATTCTTTTGGTGCAGTCCAGGACAGGAGTGGCTTTCTGGGCTGTGAGGGTACACACTGCTACTTCATGTCCACTTGCTATTTCCTAGTATCCCTATGCCCATTGTGGCAGGGCTGTTCTCTGTCCTGACATCCTTCAACTTGTGCTGATACAAGGGGTTGGTTGCCATTACCCATGTGCAGTACCCTGCACTTGGATTTTTTGAACCTCATGAGCTTCTCCTTGTCCCACTGACAAAGGCTGGCTAAGTCTCTCTCACTGGCATCCCATCCCTCAGTCATCTTCACCTTATCACATAGCTTGCTGTCATCCACAAACTTGATGAGAATGTACTTGATCCCACTGTCAATGTCACTGCTGAAGATATTAAAGAGCATTGGTCCCAGTACTGACCCCTGAGGAGCACCACTTGTTACTTCTCTAGCCAGACATTGAGCCAATGACCACCACTCTCAAGGTACGACTAGACTAAACTTTGTTCATCAGTCCACCTTTCAAATCCACACATTTTGAATTTGAAAAGAAGGATATGATGGGGACTATGTCCAAGTCTCTGCTGACCTTAAGGTAGATGACATCAAGCATTTTCCTCATCCGCTCATGTAGTCATGCCATCATGAAATCCACTAGTTATCTTTTCAAAATTAGTTCTTATTTGTAACACTGAACATTATCAATTGTATTTTCTTTACATAGCAGTAGCTAATAGCTTTTACCTGAAATGAGCTTGTTTCTGAAGAACCAAAAATTGGATTTGCTACTTTTGAACCTTTCCTATTTTTTCTTTGTCAAATCCTAACCACTTTAAATGCATAGGTTTTCTTCAGTTTTGTTTACTTTGCGGGGTAATTTGATAAATTAATGCATATTTTGTAAAGCAAACAAGTGTCTGGCAGTTAGTACATAGCATGACAACAGAAGTGCTCTTTGATTTGCGTAGTAGTGTTCCTGTTAAAAATTCGGCTTGCCAGTCTTGGAGATTAAATTCTTTTATATAGAATGAGTGTGTTAAGTCAAATGATGTGAATCTGCCTAAACCACTTTCTTCTTGTATCAGGCAGTCTCAGAATTCTATAATAATCCTTCCTTCCTAAAACTTTGGAATGGTTTTTTAGACACAGTCTTTGTTTCTGTGTTTACTTGTTACAATATCAATATGTCTTATGTACTTTGATACATTCAAAAAAGTGCACTAGCACAGCAAAATATCGTGCCTCAGTATTAACTGATTCATAGCAAGCAAAGAAATATATTTCCAAGAATAAATAAGAATTGTAATTTTTTTTTTTTTTTTAATTGTCAGCAATACCTGTAGACAGTATCTTCTAGAACTAACAATGCAAAGGCAGATATACATATGCAATAATAACACCAAAAACAAGATCACTACTGCATTGTAATTAATAAGTCCTTCTCTTCTATGAGGCAGTTCTTTTGTTTATTACATAATCCTAGAATGCAATGACATAGCAAGTATCAACTAGTAACAGTGTTACACTATCTCCAGCTGTAAAATTAGACTCCTTATCTGGTTTGGACTAACGGGCTTACGGCAGGTCAGAAAAAGACTCGTGTAAATACTAAGGACAGAGAACTTTCTAAAAAGTAAGCAGCTAATCAGCAGTCTTTAACCTGTAGGGAAAAAAAATTACTGTGCTTGGACTAATTCTAGAAGTATGTATAAGGCCCCATTCATTCATTCATTCATTCATTCATTCATTCATTCATTCATTCATTCATTCATTCATTCATTCATTCAGCCTGGCCCCATCCACCCCTTGGCCAGGCTGGGCTGCTCCAGGACGCAGATGATGTGGCAGGGTGAGCAGGTGGAAGTGTGAGCAAAATTGTTTTAGAGGCAGAATGTTCTTGTTTCACAGTATTGCATATATGCAATCCTGCATTCAAGATGGAAGAAAGGGGCCTAGAATTTCAAAGAGATATGATGCAAAGTGGACAATGAGGGTCATTGCAAAAATTGTCCTTCTTTAGGGAACAAAACTTGCCTCCTTTTGAGTTTAATGACAGTCCTGCTATTGATTTGTGCGTGCCCTATCTATTCATTTTTCTGCTCCCCTGATTTTTTTTTTTTTTTTCACTTTTGCTCAGATTAATGACTTGCTTCATTCCTTATCTTTATCCTCTCTTCCCGAAAAGTGTTGTCACTTAAACTGGCTTAGCATATCTACTCTATTTATTCTACAACACCCCCGAGTTTTACATTTCAGTTGAAAGATTCACTATCGCTATAATCACCAGGAAGAAGAAATAGTTGCTTTAAACTTCTAAAGAAGTAAGATCACTTGTGAAGAAGTAAGATCTCAATCCTATCAGTCCTCCAACTGAGAGGGTGACGAATGGATGTCACAAAAGGAGAAAAAACACAATCATCTCGGAAAGGTAAGGGTTAATGAAAGGTAATATGTCACTTCATGGCAATAGTAACACTTTTCTGACGATACAAAACAGGGACGGTCAGCAGTATGCTAGGGTTGCATTCAGGATGGAGTACTCCAGATGTGGTCTCACCAAGGCAGAGCAGAGGGGCAGGATCATCTACCTTGACCTGCTGACCACGATTCTTTTGGTGCAGTCCAGGACAGGAGTGGCTTTCTGGGCTGTGAGGGTACACACTGCTACTTCATGTCCACTTGCTATTTCCTAGTATCCCTATGCCCATTGTGGCAGGGCTGTTCTCTGTCCTGACATCCTTCAACTTGTGCTGATACAAGGGGTTGGTTGCCATTACCCATGTGCAGTACCCTGCACTTGGATTTTTTGAACCTCATGAGCTTCTCCTTGTCCCACTGACAAAGGCTGGCTAAGTCTCTCTCAGTGGCATCCCATCCCTCAGTCATCTTCACCTTATCACATAGCTTGCTGTCATCCACAAACTTGATGAGAATGTACTTGATCCCACTGTCAATGTCACTGCTGAAGATATTAAAGAGCATTGGTCCCAGTACTGACCCCTGAGGAGCACCACTTGTTACTTCTCTAGCCAGACATTGAGCCAATGACCACCACTCTCAAGGTACGACTAGACTAAACTTTGTTCATCAGTCCACCTTTCAAATCCACACATTTTGAATTTGAAAAGAAGGATATGATGGGGACTATGTCCAAGTCTCTGCTGACCTTAAGGTAGATGACATCAAGCATTTTCCTCATCCGCTCATGTAGTCATGCCATCATGAAATCCACTAGTTATCTTTTCAAAATTAGTTCTTATTTGTAACACTGAACATTATCAATTGTATTTTCTTTACATAGCAGTAGCTAATAGCTTTTACCTGAAATGAGCTTGTTTCTGAAGAACCAAAAATTGGATTTGCTACTTTTGAACCTTTCCTATTTTTTCTTTGTCAAATCCTAACCACTTTAAATGCATAGGTTTTCTTCAGTTTTGTTTACTTTGCGGGGTAATTTGATAAATTAATGCATATTTTGTAAAGCAAACAAGTGTCTGGCAGTTAGTACATAGCATGACAACAGAAGTGCTCTTTGATTTGCGTAGTAGTGTTCCTGTTAAAAATTCGGCTTGCCAGTCTTGGAGATTAAATTCTTTTATATAGAATGAGTGTGTTAAGTCAAATGATGTGAATCTGCCTAAACCACTTTCTTCTTGTATCAGGCAGTCTCAGAATTCTATAATAATCCTTCCTTCCTAAAACTTTGGAATGGTTTTTTAGACACAGTCTTTGTTTCTGTGTTTACTTGTTCCAATATCAATATGTCTTATGTACTTTGATACATTCAAAAAAGTGCACTAGCACAGCAAAATATCGTGCCTCAGTATTAACTGATTCATAGCAAGCAAAGAAATATATTTCCAAGAATAAATAAGAATTGTAATTTTTTTTTTTTTTTTAATTGTCAGCAATACCTGTAGACAGTATCTTCTAGAACTAACAATGCAAAGGCAGATATACATATGCAATAATAACACCAAAAACAAGATCACTACTGCATTGTAATTAATAAGTCCTTCTCTTCTATGAGGCAGTTCTTTTGTTTATTACATAATCCTAGAATGCAATGACATAGCAAGTATCAACTAGTAACAGTGTTACACTATCTCCAGCTGTAAAATTAGACTCCTTATCTGGTTTGGACTAACGGGCTTACGGCAGGTCAGAAAAAGACTCGTGTAAATACTAAGGACAGAGAACTTTCTAAAAAGTAAGCAGCTAATCAGCAGTCTTTAACCTGTAGGGAAAAAAAATTACTGTGCTTGGACTAATTCTAGAAGTATGTATAAGGCCCCATTCATTCATTCATTCATTCATTCATTCATTCATTCATTCATTCATTCATTCATTCAGCCTGGCCCCATCCACCCCTTGGCCAGGCTGGGCTGCTCCAGGACGCAGATGATGTGGCAGGGTGAGCAGGTGGAAGTGTGAGCAAAATTGTTTTAGAGGCAGAATGTTCTTGTTTCACAGTATTGCATATATGCAATCCTGCATTCAAGATGGAAGAAAGGGGCCTAGAATTTCAAAGAGATATGATGCAAAGTGGACAATGAGGGTCATTGCAAAAATTGTCCTTCTTTAGGGAACAAAACTTGCCTCCTTTTGAGTTTAATGACAGTCCTGCTATTGATTTGTGCGTGCCCTATCTATTCATTTTTCTGCTCCCCTGATTTTTTTTTTTTTTTTCACTTTTGCTCAGATTAATGACTTGCTTCATTCCTTATCTTTATCCTCTCTTCCCGAAAAGTGTTGTCACTTAAACTGGCTTAGCATATCTACTCTATTTATTCTACAACACCCCCGAGTTTTACATTTCAGTTGAAAGATTCACTATCGCTATAATCACCAGGAAGAAGAAATAGTTGCTTTAAACTTCTAAAGAAGTAAGATCACTTGTGAAGAAGTAAGATCTCAATCCTATCAGTCCTCCAACTGAGAGGGTGACGAATGGATGTCACAAAAGGAGAAAAAACACAATCATCTCGGAAAGGTAAGGGTTAATGAAAGGTAATATGTCACTTCATGGCAATAGTAACACTTTTCTGACGATACAAAACAGGGACGGTCAGCAGTATGCTAGGGTTGCATTCAGGATGGAGTACTCCAGATGTGGTCTCACCAAGGCAGAGCAGAGGGGCAGGATCATCTACCTTGACCTGCTGACCACGATTCTTTTGGTGCAGTCCAGGACAGGAGTGGCTTTCTGGGCTGTGAGGGTACACACTGCTACTTCATGTCCACTTGCTATTTCCTAGTATCCCTATGCCCATTGTGGCAGGGCTGTTCTCTGTCCTGACATCCTTCAACTTGTGCTGATACAAGGGGTTGGTTGCCATTACCCATGTGCAGTACCCTGCACTTGGATTTTTTGAACCTCATGAGCTTCTCCTTGTCCCACTGACAAAGGCTGGCTAAGTCTCTCTCAGTGGCATCCCATCCCTCAGTCATCTTCACCTTATCACATAGCTTGCTGTCATCCACAAACTTGATGAGAATGTACTTGATCCCACTGTCAATGTCACTGCTGAAGATATTAAAGAGCATTGGTCCCAGTACTGACCCCTGAGGAGCACCACTTGTTACTTCTCTAGCCAGACATTGAGCCAATGACCACCACTCTCAAGGTACGACTAGACTAAACTTTGTTCATCAGTCCACCTTTCAAATCCACACATTTTGAATTTGAAAAGAAGGATATGATGGGGACTATGTCCAAGTCTCTGCTGACCTTAAGGTAGATGACATCAAGCATTTTCCTCATCCGCTCATGTAGTCATGCCATCATGAAATCCACTAGTTATCTTTTCAAAATTAGTTCTTATTTGTAACACTGAACATTATCAATTGTATTTTCTTTACATAGCAGTAGCTAATAGCTTTTACCTGAAATGAGCTTGTTTCTGAAGAACCAAAAATTGGATTTGCTACTTTTGAACCTTTCCTATTTTTTCTTTGTCAAATCCTAACCACTTTAAATGCATAGGTTTTCTTCAGTTTTGTTTACTTTGCGGGGTAATTTGATAAATTAATGCATATTTTGTAAAGCAAACAAGTGTCTGGCAGTTAGTACATAGCATGACAACAGAAGTGCTCTTTGATTTGCGTAGTAGTGTTCCTGTTAAAAATTCGGCTTGCCAGTCTTGGAGATTAAATTCTTTTATATAGAATGAGTGTGTTAAGTCAAATGATGTGAATCTGCCTAAACCACTTTCTTCTTGTATCAGGCAGTCTCAGAATTCTATAATAATCCTTCCTTCCTAAAACTTTGGAATGGTTTTTTAGACACAGTCTTTGTTTCTGTGTTTACTTGTTACAATATCAATATGTCTTATGTACTTTGATACATTCAAAAAAGTGCACTAGCACAGCAAAATATCGTGCCTCAGTATTAACTGATTCATAGCAAGCAAAGAAATATATTTCCAAGAATAAATAAGAATTGTAATTTTTTTTTTTTTTTTTATTTGTCAGCAATACCTGTAGACAGTATCTTCTAGAACTAACAATGCAAAGGCAGATATACATATGCAATAATAACACCAAAAACAAGATCACTACTGCATTGTAATTAATAAGTCCTTCTCTTCTATGAGGCAGTTCTTTTGTTTATTACATAATCCTAGAATGCAATGACATAGCAAGTATCAACTAGTAACAGTGTTACACTATCTCCAGCTGTAAAATTAGACTCCTTATCTGGTTTGGACTAACGGGCTTACGGCAGGTCAGAAAAAGACTCGTGTAAATACTAAGGACAGAGAACTTTCTAAAAAGTAAGCAGCTAATCAGCAGTCTTTAACCTGTAGGGAAAAAAAATTACTGTGCTTGGACTAATTCTAGAAGTATGTATAAGGCTTCATTCATTCATTCATTCATTCATTCATTCATTCATTCATTCATTCATTCATTCATTCAGCCTGGCCCCATCCACCCCTTGGCCAGGCTGGGCTGCTCCAGGAGGCAGATGATGTGGCAGGGTGAGCAGGTGGAAGTGTGAGCAAAATTGTTTTAGAGGCAGAATGTTCTTGTTTCACAGTATTGCATATATGCAATCCTGCATTCAAGATGGAAGAAAGGGGCCTAGAATTTCAAAGAGATATGATGCAAAGTGGACAATGAGGGTCATTGCAAAAATTGTCCTTCTTTAGGGAACAAAACTTGCCTCCTTTTGAGTTTAATGACAGTCCTGCTATTGATTTGTGCGTGCCCTATCTATTCATTTTTCTGCTCCCCTGATTTTTTTTTTTTTTTTCACTTTTGCTCAGATTAATGACTTGCTTCATTCCTTATCTTTATCCTCTCTTCCCGAAAAGTGTTGTCACTTAAACTGGCTTAGCATATCTACTCTATTTATTCTACAACACCCCCGAGTTTTACATTTCAGTTGAAAGATTCACTATCGCTATAATCACCAGGAAGAAGAAATAGTTGCTTTAAACTTCTAAAGAAGTAAGATCACTTCTGAAGAAGTAAGATCTCAATCCTATCAGTCCTCCAACTGAGAGGGTGACGAATGGATGTCACAAAAGGAGAAAAAACACAATCATCTCGGAAAGGTAAGGGTTAATGAAAGGTAATATGTCACTTCATGGCAATAGTAACACTTTTCTGACGATACAAAACAGGGACGGTCAGCAGTATGCTAGGGTTGCATTCAGGATGGAGTACTCCAGATGTGGTCTCACCAAGGCAGAGCAGAGGGGCAGGATCATCTACCTTGACCTGCTGACCACGATTCTTTTGGTGCAGTCCAGGACAGGAGTGGCTTTCTGGGCTGTGAGGGTACACACTGCTACTTCATGTCCACTTGCTATTTCCTAGTATCCCTATGCCCATTGTGGCAGGGCTGTTCTCTGTCCTGACATCCTTCAACTTGTGCTGATACAAGGGGTTGGTTGCCATTACCCATGTGCAGTACCCTGCACTTGGATTTTTTGAACCTCATGAGCTTCTCCTTGTCCCACTGACAAAGGCTGGCTAAGTCTCTCTCAGTGGCATCCCATCCCTCAGTCATCTTCACCTTATCACATAGCTTGCTGTCATCCACAAACTTGATGAGAATGTACTTGATCCCACTGTCAATGTCACTGCTGAAGATATTAAAGAGCATTGGTCCCAGTACTGACCCCTGAGGAGCACCACTTGTTACTTCTCTAGCCAGACATTGAGCCAATGACCACCACTCTCAAGGTACGACTAGACTAAACTTTGTTCATCAGTCCACCTTTCAAATCCACACATTTTGAATTTGAAAAGAAGGATATGATGGGGACTATGTCCAAGTCTCTGCTGACCTTAAGGTAGATGACATCAAGCATTTTCCTCATCCGCTCATGTAGTCATGCCATCATGAAATCCACTAGTTATCTTTTCAAAATTAGTTCTTATTTGTAACACTGAACATTATCAATTGTATTTTCTTTACATAGCAGTAGCTAATAGCTTTTACCTGAAATGAGCTTGTTTCTGAAGAACCAAAAATTGGATTTGCTACTTTTGAACCTTTCCTATTTTTTCTTTGTCAAATCCTAACCACTTTAAATGCATAGGTTTTCTTCAGTTTTGTTTACTTTGCGGGGTAATTTGATAAATTAATGCATATTTTGTAAAGCAAACAAGTGTCTGGCAGTTAGTACATAGCATGACAACAGAAGTGCTCTTTGATTTGCGTAGTAGTGTTTCTGTTAAAAATTCGGCTTGCCAGTCTTGGAGATTAAATTCTTTTATATAGAATGAGTGTGTTAAGTCAAATGATGTGAATCTGCCTAAACCACTTTCTTCTTGTATCAGGCAGTCTCAGAATTCTATAATAATCCTTCCTTCCTAAAACTTTGGAATGGTTTTTTAGACACAGTCTTTGTTTCTGTGTTTACTTGTTACAATATCAATATGTCTTATGTACTTTGATACATTCAAAAAAGTGCACTAGCACAGCAAAATATCGTGCCTCAGTATTAACTGATTCATAGCAAGCAAAGAAATATATTTCCAAGAATAAATAAGAATTGTAATTTTTTATTTTTTTTTTTTAATTGTCAGCAATACCTGTAGACAGTATCTTCTAGAACTAACAATGCAAAGGCAGATATACATATGCAATAATAACACCAAAAACAAGATCACTACTGCATTGTAATTAATAAGTCCTTCTCTTCTATGAGGCAGTTCTTTTGTTTATTACATAATCCTAGAATGCAATGACATAGCAAGTATCAACTAGTAACAGTGTTACACTATCTCCAGCTGTAAAATTAGACTCCTTATCTGGTTTGGACTAACGGGCTTACGGCAGGTCAGAAAAAGACTCGTGTAAATACTAAGGACAGAGAACTTTCTAAAAAGTAAGCAGCTAATCAGCAGTCTTTAACCTGTAGGGAAAAAAAATTACTGTGCTTGGACTAATTCTAGAAGTATGTATAAGGCCCCATTCATTCATTCATTCATTCATTCATTCATTCATTCATTCATTCATTCATTCATTCATTCAGCCTGGCCCCATCCACCCCTTGGCCAGGCTGGGCTGCTCCAGGACGCAGATGATGTGGCAGGGTGAGCAGGTGGAAGTGTGAGCAAAATTGTTTTAGAGGCAGAATGTTCTTGTTTCACAGTATTGCATATATGCAATCCTGCATTCAAGATGGAAGAAAGGGGCCTAGAATTTCAAAGAGATATGATGCAAAGTGGACAATGAGGGTCATTGCAAAAATTGTCCTTCTTTAGGGAACAAAACTTGCCTCCTTTTGAGTTTAATGACAGTCCTGCTATTGATTTGTGCGTGCCCTATCTATTCATTTTTCTGCTCCCCTGATTTTTTTTTTTTTTTTTCACTTTTGCTCAGATTAATGACTTGCTTCATTCCTTATCTTTATCCTCTCTTCCCGAAAAGTGTTGTCACTTAAACTGGCTTAGCATATCTACTCTATTTATTCTACAACACCCCCGAGTTTTACATTTCAGTTGAAAGATTCACTATCGCTATAATCACCAGGAAGAAGAAATAGTTGCTTTAAACTTCTAAAGAAGTAAGATCACTTGTGAAGAAGTAAGATCTCAATCCTATCAGTCCTCCAACTGAGAGGGTGACGAATGGATGTCACAAAAGGAGAAAAAACACAATCATCTCGGAAAGGTAAGGGTTAATGAAAGGTAATATGTCACTTCATGGCAATAGTAACACTTTTCTGACGATACAAAACAGGGACGGTCAGCAGTATGCTAGGGTTGCATTCAGGATGGAGTACTCCAGATGTGGTCTCACCAAGGCAGAGCAGAGGGGCAGGATCATCTACCTTGACCTGCTGACCACGATTCTTTTGGTGCAGTCCAGGACAGGAGTGGCTTTCTGGGCTGTGAGGGTACACACTGCTACTTCATGTCCACTTGCTATTTCCTAGTATCCCTATGCCCATTGTGGCAGGGCTGTTCTCTGTCCTGACATCCTTCAACTTGTGCTGATACAAGGGGTTGGTTGCCATTACCCATGTGCAGTACCCTGCACTTGGATTTTTTGAACCTCATGAGCTTCTCCTTGTCCCACTGACAAAGGCTGGCTAAGTCTCTCTCAGTGGCATCCCATCCCTCAGTCATCTTCACCTTATCACATAGCTTGCTGTCATCCACAAACTTGATGAGAATGTACTTGATCCCACTGTCAATGTCACTGCTGAATAAAGAGCATTGGTCCCAGTACTGACCCCTGAGGAGCACCACTTGTTACTTCTCTAGCCAGACATTGAGCCAATGACCACCACTCTCAAGGTACGACTAGACTAAACTTTGTTCATCAGTCCACCTTTCAAATCCACACATTTTGAATTTGAAAAGAAGGATATGATGGGGACTATGTCCAAGTCTCTGCTGACCTTAAGGTAGATGACATCAAGCATTTTCCTCATCCGCTCATGTAGTCATGCCATCATGAAATCCACTAGTTATCTTTTCAAAATTAGTTCTTATTTGTAACACTGAACATTATCAATTGTATTTTCTTTACATAGCAGTAGCTAATAGCTTTTACCTGAAATGAGCTTGTTTCTGAAGAACCAAAAATTGGATTTGCTACTTTTGAACCTTTCCTATTTTTTCTTTGTCAAATCCTAACCACTTTAAATGCATAGGTTTTCTTCAGTTTTGTTTACTTTGCGGGGTAATTTGATAAATTAATGCATATTTTGTAAAGCAAACAAGTGTCTGGCAGTTAGTACATAGCATGACAACAGAAGTGCTCTTTGATTTGCGTAGTAGTGTTTCTGTTAAAAATTCGGCTTGCCAGTCTTGGAGATTAAATTCTTTTATATAGAATGAGTGTGTTAAGTCAAATGATGTGAATCTGCCTAAACCACTTTCTTCTTGTATCAGGCAGTCTCAGAATTCTATAATAATCCTTCCTTCCTAAAACTTTGGAATGGTTTTTTAGACACAGTCTTTGTTTCTGTGTTTACTTGTTCCAATATCAATATGTCTTATGTACTTTGATACATTCAAAAAAGTGCACTAGCACAGCAAAATATCGTGCCTCAGTATTAACTGATTCATAGCAAGCAAAGAAATATATTTCCAAGAATAAATAAGAATTGTAATTTTTTATTTTTTTTTTTTAATTGTCAGCAATACCTGTAGACAGTATCTTCTAGAACTAACAATGCAAAGGCAGATATACATATGCAATAATAACACCAAAAACAAGATCACTACTGCATTGTAATTAATAAGTCCTTCTCTTCTATGAGGCAGTTCTTTTGTTTATTACATAATCCTAGAATGCAATGACATAGCAAGTATCAACTAGTAACAGTGTTACACTATCTCCAGCTGTAAAATTAGACTCCTTATCTGGTTTGGACTAACGGGCTTACGGCAGGTCAGAAAAAGACTCGTGTAAATACTAAGGACAGAGAACTTTCTAAAAAGTAAGCAGCTAATCAGCAGTCTTTAACCTGTAGGGAAAAAAAATTACTGTGCTTGGACTAATTCTAGAAGTATGTATAAGGCCCCATTCATTCATTCATTCATTCATTCATTCATTCATTCATTCATTCATTCATTCATTCATTCAGCCTGGCCCCATCCACCCCTTGGCCAGGCTGGGCTGCTCCAGGAGGCAGATGATGTGGCAGGGTGAGCAGGTGGAAGTGTGAGCAAAATTGTTTTAGAGGCAGAATGTTCTTGTTTCACAGTATTGCATATATGCAATCCTGCATTCAAGATGGAAGAAAGGGGCCTAGAATTTCAAAGAGATATGATGCAAAGTGGACAATGAGGGTCATTGCAAAAATTGTCCTTCTTTAGGGAACAAAACTTGCCTCCTTTTGAGTTTAATGACAGTCCTGCTATTGATTTGTGCGTGCCCTATCTATTCATTTTTCTGCTCCCCTGATTTTTTTTTTTTTTTTTTCACTTTTGCTCAGATTAATGACTTGCTTCATTCCTTATCTTTATCCTCTCTTCCCGAAAAGTGTTGTCACTTAAACTGGCTTAGCATATCTACTCTATTTATTCTACAACACCCCCGAGTTTTACATTTCAGTTGAAAGATTCACTATCGCTATAATCACCAGGAAGAAGAAATAGTTGCTTTAAACTTCTAAAGAAGTAAGATCACTTGTGAAGAAGTAAGATCTCAATCCTATCAGTCCTCCAACTGAGAGGGTGACGAATGGATGTCACAAAAGGAGAAAAAACACAATCATCTCGGAAAGGTAAGGGTTAATGAAAGGTAATATGTCACTTCATGGCAATAGTAACACTTTTCTGACGATACAAAACAGGGACGGTCAGCAGTATGCTAGGGTTGCATTCAGGATGGAGTACTCCAGATGTGGTCTCACCAAGGCAGAGCAGAGGGGCAGGATCATCTACCTTGACCTGCTGACCACGATTCTTTTGGTGCAGTCCAGGACAGGAGTGGCTTTCTGGGCTGTGAGGGTACACACTGCTACTTCATGTCCACTTGCTATTTCCTAGTATCCCTATGCCCATTGTGGCAGGGCTGTTCTCTGTCCTGACATCCTTCAACTTGTGCTGATACAAGGGGTTGGTTGCCATTACCCATGTGCAGTACCCTGCACTTGGATTTTTTGAACCTCATGAGCTTCTCCTTGTCCCACTGACAAAGGCTGGCTAAGTCTCTCTCAGTGGCATCCCATCCCTCAGTCATCTTCACCTTATCACATAGCTTGCTGTCATCCACAAACTTGATGAGAATGTACTTGATCCCACTGTCAATGTCACTGCTGAAGATATTAAAGAGCATTGGTCCCAGTACTGACCCCTGAGGAGCACCACTTGTTACTTCTCTAGCCAGACATTGAGCCAATGACCACCACTCTCAAGGTACGACTAGACTAAACTTTGTTCATCAGTCCACCTTTCAAATCCACACATTTTGAATTTGAAAAGAAGGATATGATGGGGACTATGTCCAAGTCTCTGCTGACCTTAAGGTAGATGACATCAAGCATTTTCCTCATCCGCTCATGTAGTCATGCCATCATGAAATCCACTAGTTATCTTTTCAAAATTAGTTCTTATTTGTAACACTGAACATTATCAATTGTATTTTCTTTACATAGCAGTAGCTAATAGCTTTTACCTGAAATGAGCTTGTTTCTGAAGAACCAAAAATTGGATTTGCTACTTTTGAACCTTTCCTATTTTTTCTTTGTCAAATCCTAACCACTTTAAATGCATAGGTTTTCTTCAGTTTTGTTTACTTTGCGGGGTAATTTGATAAATTAATGCATATTTTGTAAAGCAAACAAGTGTCTGGCAGTTAGTACATAGCATGACAACAGAAGTGCTCTTTGATTTGCGTAGTAGTGTTTCTGTTAAAAATTCGGCTTGCCAGTCTTGGAGATTAAATTCTTTTATATAGAATGAGTGTGTTAAGTCAAATGATGTGAATCTGCCTAAACCACTTTCTTCTTGTATCAGGCAGTCTCAGAATTCTATAATAATCCTTCCTTCCTAAAACTTTGGAATGGTTTTTTAGACACAGTCTTTGTTTCTGTGTTTACTTGTTACAATATCAATATGTCTTATGTACTTTGATACATTCAAAAAAGTGCACTAGCACAGCAAAATATCGTGCCTCAGTATTAACTGATTCATAGCAAGCAAAGAAATATATTTCCAAGAATAAATAAGAATTGTAATTTTTTATTTTTTTTTTTAATTGTCAGCAATACCTGTAGACAGTATCTTCTAGAACTAACAATGCAAAGGCAGATATACATATGCAATAATAACACCAAAAACAAGATCACTACTGCATTGTAATTAATAAGTCCTTCTCTTCTATGAGGCAGTTCTTTTGTTTATTACATAATCCTAGAATGCAATGACATAGCAAGTATCAACTAGTAACAGTGTTACACTATCTCCAGCTGTAAAATTAGACTCCTTATCTGGTTTGGACTAACGGGCTTACGGCAGGTCAGAAAAAGACTCGTGTAAATACTAAGGACAGAGAACTTTCTAAAAAGTAAGCAGCTAATCAGCAGTCTTTAACCTGTAGGGAAAAAAAATTACTGTGCTTGGACTAATTCTAGAAGTATGTATAAGGCCCCATTCATTCATTCATTCATTCATTCATTCATTCATTCATTCATTCATTCATTCAGCCTGGCCCCATCCACCCCTTGGCCAGGCTGGGCTGCTCCAGGACGCAGATGATGTGGCAGGGTGAGCAGGTGGAAGTGTGAGCAAAATTGTTTTAGAGGCAGAATGTTCTTGTTTCACAGTATTGCATATATGCAATCCTGCATTCAAGATGGAAGAAAGGGGCCTAGAATTTCAAAGAGATATGATGCAAAGTGGACAATGAGGGTCATTGCAAAAATTGTCCTTCTTTAGGGAACAAAACTTGCCTCCTTTTGAGTTTAATGACAGTCCTGCTATTGATTTGTGCGTGCCCTATCTATTCATTTTTCTGCTCCCCTGATTTTTTTTTTTTTTTTTTCACTTTTGCTCAGATTAATGACTTGCTTCATTCCTTATCTTTATCCTCTCTTCCCGAAAAGTGTTGTCACTTAAACTGGCTTAGCATATCTACTCTATTTATTCTACAACACCCCCGAGTTTTACATTTCAGTTGAAAGATTCACTATCGCTATAATCACCAGGAAGAAGAAATAGTTGCTTTAAACTTCTAAAGAAGTAAGATCACTTGTGAAGAAGTAAGATCTCAATCCTATCAGTCCTCCAACTGAGAGGGTGACGAATGGATGTCACAAAAGGAGAAAAAACACAATCATCTAGGAAACGTAAGGGTTAATGAAAGGTAATATGTCACTTCATGGCAATAGTAACACTTTTCTGACGATACAAAACAGGGACGGTCAGCAGTATGCTAGGGTTGCATTCAGGATGGAGTACTCCAGATGTGGTCTCACCAAGGCAGAGCAGAGGGGCAGGATCATCTACCTTGACCTGCTGACCACGATTCTTTTGGTGCAGTCCAGGACAGGAGTGGCTTTCTGGGCTGTGAGGGTACACACTGCTACTTCATGTCCACTTGCTATTTCCTAGTATCCCTATGCCCATTGTGGCAGGGCTGTTCTCTGTCCTGACATCCTTCAACTTGTGCTGATACAAGGGGTTGGTTGCCATTACCCATGTGCAGTACCCTGCACTTGGATTTTTTGAACCTCATGAGCTTCTCCTTGTCCCACTGACAAAGGCTGGCTAAGTCTCTCTCAGTGGCATCCCATCCCTCAGTCATCTTCACCTTATCACATAGCTTGCTGTCATCCACAAACTTGATGAGAATGTACTTGATCCCACTGTCAATGTCACTGCTGAAGATATTAAAGAGCATTGGTCCCAGTACTGACCCCTGAGGAGCACCACTTGTTACTTCTCTAGCCAGACATTGAGCCAATGACCACCACTCTCAAGGTACGACTAGACTAAACTTTGTTCATCAGTCCACCTTTCAAATCCACACATTTTGAATTTGAAAAGAAGGATATGATGGGGACTATGTCCAAGTCTCTGCTGACCTTAAGGTAGATGACATCAAGCATTTTCCTCATCCGCTCATGTAGTCATGCCATCATGAAATCCACTAGTTATCTTTTCAAAATTAGTTCTTATTTGTAACACTGAACATTATCAATTGTATTTTCTTTACATAGCAGTAGCTAATAGCTTTTACCTGAAATGAGCTTGTTTCTGAAGAACCAAAAATTGGATTTGCTACTTTTGAACCTTTCCTATTTTTTCTTTGTCAAATCCTAACCACTTTAAATGCATAGGTTTTCTTCAGTTTTGTTTACTTTGCGGGGTAATTTGATAAATTAATGCATATTTTGTAAAGCAAACAAGTGTCTGGCAGTTAGTACATAGCATGACAACAGAAGTGCTCTTTGATTTGCGTAGTAGTGTTCCTGTTAAAAATTCGGCTTGCCAGTCTTGGAGATTAAATTCTTTTATATAGAATGAGTGTGTTAAGTCAAATGATGTGAATCTGCCTAAACCACTTTCTTCTTGTATCAGGCAGTCTCAGAATTCTATAATAATCCTTCCTTCCTAAAACTTTGGAATGGTTTTTTAGACACAGTCTTTGTTTCTGTGTTTACTTGTTCCAATATCAATATGTCTTATGTACTTTGATACATTCAAAAAAGTGCACTAGCACAGCAAAATATCGTGCCTCAGTATTAACTGATTCATAGCAAGCAAAGAAATATATTTCCAAGAATAAATAAGAATTGTAATTTTTTATTTTTTTTTTTTAATTGTCAGCAATACCTGTAGACAGTATCTTCTAGAACTAACAATGCAAAGGCAGATATACATATGCAATAATAACACCAAAAACAAGATCACTACTGCATTGTAATTAATAAGTCCTTCTCTTCTATGAGGCAGTTCTTTTGTTTATTACATAATCCTAGAATGCAATGACATAGCAAGTATCAACTAGTAACAGTGTTACACTATCTCCAGCTGTAAAATTAGACTCCTTATCTGGTTTGGACTAACGGGCTTACGGCAGGTCAGAAAAAGACTCGTGTAAATACTAAGGACAGAGAACTTTCTAAAAAGTAAGCAGCTAATCAGCAGTCTTTAACCTGTAGGGAAAAAAAATTACTGTGCTTGGACTAATTCTAGAAGTATGTATAAGGCCCCATTCATTCATTCATTCATTCATTCATTCATTCATTCATTCATTCATTCATTCATTCATTCATTCATTCAGCCTGGCCCCATCCACCCCTTGGCCAGGCTGGGCTGCTCCAGGACGCAGATGATGTGGCAGGGTGAGCAGGTGGAAGTGTGAGCAAAATTGTTTTAGAGGCAGAATGTTCTTGTTTCACAGTATTGCATATATGCAATCCTGCATTCAAGATGGAAGAAAGGGGCCTAGAATTTCAAAGAGATATGATGCAAAGTGGACAATGAGGGTCATTGCAAAAATTGTCCTTCTTTAGGGAACAAAACTTGCCTCCTTTTGAGTTTAATGACAGTCCTGCTATTGATTTGTGCCTGCCCTATCTATTCATTTTTCTGCTCCCCTGATTTTTTTTTTTTTTTTTCACTTTTGCTCAGATTAATGACTTGCTTCATTCCTTATCTTTATCCTCTCTTCCCGAAAAGTGTTGTCACTTAAACTGGCTTAGCATATCTACTCTATTTATTCTACAACACCCCCGAGTTTTACATTTCAGTTGAAAGATTCACTATCGCTATAATCACCAGGAAGAAGAAATAGTTGCTTTAAACTTCTAAAGAAGTAAGATCACTTGTGAAGAAGTAAGATCTCAATCCTATCAGTCCTCCAACTGAGAGGGTGACGAATGGATGTCACAAAAGGAGAAAAAACACAATCATCTCGGAAAGGTAAGGGTTAATGAAAGGTAATATGTCACTTCATGGCAATAGTAACACTTTTCTGACGATACAAAACAGGGACGGTCAGCAGTATGCTAGGGTTGCATTCAGGATGGAGTACTCCAGATGTGGTCTCACCAAGGCAGAGCAGAGGGGCAGGATCATCTACCTTGACCTGCTGACCACGATTCTTTTGGTGCAGTCCAGGACAGGAGTGGCTTTCTGGGCTGTGAGGGTACACACTGCTACTTCATGTCCACTTGCTATTTCCTAGTATCCCTATGCCCATTGTGGCAGGGCTGTTCTCTGTCCTGACATCCTTCAACTTGTGCTGATACAAGGGGTTGGTTGCCATTACCCATGTGCAGTACCCTGCACTTGGATTTTTTGAACCTCATGAGCTTCTCCTTGTCCCACTGACAAAGGCTGGCTAAGTCTCTCTCAGTGGCATCCCATCCCTCAGTCATCTTCACCTTATCACATAGCTTGCTGTCATCCACAAACTTGATGAGAATGTACTTGATCCCACTGTCAATGTCACTGCTGAAGATATTAAAGAGCATTGGTCCCAGTACTGACCCCTGAGGAGCACCACTTGTTACTTCTCTAGCCAGACATTGAGCCAATGACCACCACTCTCAAGGTACGACTAGACTAAACTTTGTTCATCAGTCCACCTTTCAAATCCACACATTTTGAATTTGAAAAGAAGGATATGATGGGGACTATGTCCAAGTCTCTGCTGACCTTAAGGTAGATGACATCAAGCATTTTCCTCATCCGCTCATGTAGTCATGCCATCATGAAATCCACTAGTTATCTTTTCAAAATTAGTTCTTATTTGTAACACTGAACATTATCAATTGTATTTTCTTTACATAGCAGTAGCTAATAGCTTTTACCTGAAATGAGCTTGTTTCTGAAGAACCAAAAATTGGATTTGCTACTTTTGAACCTTTCCTATTTTTTCTTTGTCAAATCCTAACCACTTTAAATGCATAGGTTTTCTTCAGTTTTGTTTACTTTGCGGGGTAATTTGATAAATTAATGCATATTTTGTAAAGCAAACAAGTGTCTGGCAGTTAGTACATAGCATGACAACAGAAGTGCTCTTTGATTTGCGTAGTAGTGTTTCTGTTAAAAATTCGGCTTGCCAGTCTTGGAGATTAAATTCTTTTATATAGAATGAGTGTGTTAAGTCAAATGATGTGAATCTGCCTAAACCACTTTCTTCTTGTATCAGGCAGTCTCAGAATTCTATAATAATCCTTCCTTCCTAAAACTTTGGAATGGTTTTTTAGACACAGTCTTTGTTTCTGTGTTTACTTGTTACAATATCAATATGTCTTATGTACTTTGATACATTCAAAAAAGTGCACTAGCACAGCAAAATATCGTGCCTCAGTATTAACTGATTCATAGCAAGCAAAGAAATATATTTCCAAGAATAAATAAGAATTGTAATTTTTTATTTTTTTTTTTTAATTGTCAGCAATACCTGTAGACAGTATCTTCTAGAACTAACAATGCAAAGGCAGATATACATATGCAATAATAACACCAAAAACAAGATCACTACTGCATTGTAATTAATAAGTCCTTCTCTTCTATGAGGCAGTTCTTTTGTTTATTACATAATCCTAGAATGCAATGACATAGCAAGTATCAACTAGTAACAGTGTTACACTATCTCCAGCTGTAAAATTAGACTCCTTATCTGGTTTGGACTAACGGGCTTACGGCAGGTCAGAAAAAGACTCGTGTAAATACTAAGGACAGAGAACTTTCTAAAAAGTAAGCAGCTAATCAGCAGTCTTTAACCTGTAGGGAAAAAAAATTACTGTGCTTGGACTAATTCTAGAAGTATGTATAAGGCCCCATTCATTCATTCATTCATTCATTCATTCATTCATTCATTCATTCATTCATTCATTCATTCATTCATTCAGCCTGGCCCCATCCACCCCTTGGCCAGGCTGGGCTGCTCCAGGACGCAGATGATGTGGCAGGGTGAGCAGGTGGAAGTGTGAGCAAAATTGTTTTAGAGGCAGAATGTTCTTGTTTCACAGTATTGCATATATGCAATCCTGCATTCAAGATGGAAGAAAGGGGCCTAGAATTTCAAAGAGATATGATGCAAAGTGGACAATGAGGGTCATTGCAAAAATTGTCCTTCTTTAGGGAACAAAACTTGCCTCCTTTTGAGTTTAATGACAGTCCTGCTATTGATTTGTGCGTGCCCTATCTATTCATTTTTCTGCTCCCCTGATTTTTTTTTTTTTTTTTTCACTTTTGCTCAGATTAATGACTTGCTTCATTCCTTATCTTTATCCTCTCTTCCCGAAAAGTGTTGTCACTTAAACTGGCTTAGCATATCTACTCTATTTATTCTACAACACCCCCGAGTTTTACATTTCAGTTGAAAGATTCACTATCGCTATAATCACCAGGAAGAAGAAATAGTTGCTTTAAACTTCTAAAGAAGTAAGATCACTTGTGAAGAAGTAAGATCTCAATCCTATCAGTCCTCCAACTGAGAGGGTGACGAATGGATGTCACAAAAGGAGAAAAAACACAATCATCTCGGAAACGTAAGGGTTAATGAAAGGTAATATGTCACTTCATGGCAATAGTAACACTTTTCTGACGATACAAAACAGGGACGGTCAGCAGTATGCTAGGGTTGCATTCAGGATGGAGTACTCCAGATGTGGTCTCACCAAGGCAGAGCAGAGGGGCAGGATCATCTACCTTGACCTGCTGACCACGATTCTTTTGGTGCAGTCCAGGACAGGAGTGGCTTTCTGGGCTGTGAGGGTACACACTGCTACTTCATGTCCACTTGCTATTTCCTAGTATCCCTATGCCCATTGTGGCAGGGCTGTTCTCTGTCCTGACATCCTTCAACTTGTGCTGATACAAGGGGTTGGTTGCCATTACCCATGTGCAGTACCCTGCACTTGGATTTTTTGAACCTCATGAGCTTCTCCTTGTCCCACTGACAAAGGCTGGCTAAGTCTCTCTCAGTGGCATCCCATCCCTCAGTCATCTTCACCTTATCACATAGCTTGCTGTCATCCACAAACTTGATGAGAATGTACTTGATCCCACTGTCAATGTCACTGCTGAAGATATTAAAGAGCATTGGTCCCAGTACTGACCCCTGAGGAGCACCACTTGTTACTTCTCTAGCCAGACATTGAGCCAATGACCACCACTCTCAAGGTACGACTAGACTAAACTTTGTTCATCAGTCCACCTTTCAAATCCACACATTTTGAATTTGAAAAGAAGGATATGATGGGGACTATGTCCAAGTCTCTGCTGACCTTAAGGTAGATGACATCAAGCATTTTCCTCATCCGCTCATGTAGTCATGCCATCATGAAATCCACTAGTTATCTTTTCAAAATTAGTTCTTATTTGTAACACTGAACATTATCAATTGTATTTTCTTTACATAGCAGTAGCTAATAGCTTTTACCTGAAATGAGCTTGTTTCTGAAGAACCAAAAATTGGATTTGCTACTTTTGAACCTTTCCTATTTTTTCTTTGTCAAATCCTAACCACTTTAAATGCATAGGTTTTCTTCAGTTTTGTTTACTTTGCGGGGTAATTTGATAAATTAATGCATATTTTGTAAAGCAAACAAGTGTCTGGCAGTTAGTACATAGCATGACAACAGAAGTGCTCTTTGATTTGCGTAGTAGTGTTCCTGTTAAAAATTCGGCTTGCCAGTCTTGGAGATTAAATTCTTTTATATAGAATGAGTGTGTTAAGTCAAATGATGTGAATCTGCCTAAACCACTTTCTTCTTGTATCAGGCAGTCTCAGAATTCTATAATAATCCTTCCTTCCTAAAACTTTGGAATGGTTTTTTAGACACAGTCTTTGTTTCTGTGTTTACTTGTTACAATATCAATATGTCTTATGTACTTTGATACATTCAAAAAAGTGCACTAGCACAGCAAAATATCGTGCCTCAGTATTAACTGATTCATAGCAAGCAAAGAAATATATTTCCAAGAATAAATAAGAATTGTAATTTTTTATTTTTTTTTTTAATTGTCAGCAATACCTGTAGACAGTATCTTCTAGAACTAACAATGCAAAGGCAGATATACATATGCAATAATAACACCAAAAACAAGATCACTACTGCATTGTAATTAATAAGTCCTTCTCTTCTATGAGGCAGTTCTTTTGTTTATTACATAATCCTAGAATGCAATGACATAGCAAGTATCAACTAGTAACAGTGTTACACTATCTCCAGCTGTAAAATTAGACTCCTTATCTGGTTTGGACTAACGGGCTTACGGCAGGTCAGAAAAAGACTCGTGTAAATACTAAGGACAGAGAACTTTCTAAAAAGTAAGCAGCTAATCAGCAGTCTTTAACCTGTAGGGAAAAAAAATTACTGTGCTTGGACTAATTCTAGAAGTATGTATAAGGCTTCATTCATTCATTCATTCATTCATTCATTCATTCATTCATTCATTCATTCATTCATTCATTCAGCCTGGCCCCATCCACCCCTTGGCCAGGCTGGGCTGCTCCAGGAGGCAGATGATGTGGCAGGGTGAGCAGGTGGAAGTGTGAGCAAAATTGTTTTAGAGGCAGAATGTTCTTGTTTCACAGTATTGCATATATGCAATCCTGCATTCAAGATGGAAGAAAGGGGCCTAGAATTTCAAAGAGATATGATGCAAAGTGGACAATGAGGGTCATTGCAAAAATTGTCCTTCTTTAGGGAACAAAACTTGCCTCCTTTTGAGTTTAATGACAGTCCTGCTATTGATTTGTGCGTGCCCTATCTATTCATTTTTCTGCTCCCCTGATTTTTTTTTTTTTTTTTTCACTTTTGCTCAGATTAATGACTTGCTTCATTCCTTATCTTTATCCTCTCTTCCCGAAAAGTGTTGTCACTTAAACTGGCTTAGCATATCTACTCTATTTATTCTACAACACCCCCGAGTTTTACATTTCAGTTGAAAGATTCACTATCGCTATAATCACCAGGAAGAAGAAATAGTTGCTTTAAACTTCTAAAGAAGTAAGATCACTTGTGAAGAAGTAAGATCTCAATCCTATCAGTCCTCCAACTGAGAGGGTGACGAATGGATGTCACAAAAGGAGAAAAAACACAATCATCTCGGAAAGGTAAGGGTTAATGAAAGGTAATATGTCACTTCATGGCAATAGTAACACTTTTCTGACGATACAAAACAGGGACGGTCAGCAGTATGCTAGGGTTGCATTCAGGATGGAGTACTCCAGATGTGGTCTCACCAAGGCAGAGCAGAGGGGCAGGATCATCTACCTTGACCTGCTGACCACGATTCTTTTGGTGCAGTCCAGGACAGGAGTGGCTTTCTGGGCTGTGAGGGTACACACTGCTACTTCATGTCCACTTGCTATTTCCTAGTATCCCTATGCCCATTGTGGCAGGGCTGTTCTCTGTCCTGACATCCTTCAACTTGTGCTGATACAAGGGGTTGGTTGCCATTACCCATGTGCAGTACCCTGCACTTGGATTTTTTGAACCTCATGAGCTTCTCCTTGTCCCACTGACAAAGGCTGGCTAAGTCTCTCTCAGTGGCATCCCATCCCTCAGTCATCTTCACCTTATCACATAGCTTGCTGTCATCCACAAACTTGATGAGAATGTACTTGATCCCACTGTCAATGTCACTGCTGAAGATATTAAAGAGCATTGGTCCCAGTACTGACCCCTGAGGAGCACCACTTGTTACTTCTCTAGCCAGACATTGAGCCAATGACCACCACTCTCAAGGTACGACTAGACTAAACTTTGTTCATCAGTCCACCTTTCAAATCCACACATTTTGAATTTGAAAAGAAGGATATGATGGGGACTATGTCCAAGTCTCTGCTGACCTTAAGGTAGATGACATCAAGCATTTTCCTCATCCGCTCATGTAGTCATGCCATCATGAAATCCACTAGTTATCTTTTCAAAATTAGTTCTTATTTGTAACACTGAACATTATCAATTGTATTTTCTTTACATAGCAGTAGCTAATAGCTTTTACCTGAAATGAGCTTGTTTCTGAAGAACCAAAAATTGGATTTGCTACTTTTGAACCTTTCCTATTTTTTCTTTGTCAAATCCTAACCACTTTAAATGCATAGGTTTTCTTCAGTTTTGTTTACTTTGCGGGGTAATTTGATAAATTAATGCATATTTTGTAAAGCAAACAAGTGTCTGGCAGTTAGTACATAGCATGACAACAGAAGTGCTCTTTGATTTGCGTAGTAGTGTTCCTGTTAAAAATTCGGCTTGCCAGTCTTGGAGATTAAATTCTTTTATATAGAATGAGTGTGTTAAGTCAAATGATGTGAATCTGCCTAAACCACTTTCTTCTTGTATCAGGCAGTCTCAGAATTCTATAATAATCCTTCCTTCCTAAAACTTTGGAATGGTTTTTTAGACACAGTCTTTGTTTCTGTGTTTACTTGTTCCAATATCAATATGTCTTATGTACTTTGATACATTCAAAAAAGTGCACTAGCACAGCAAAATATCGTGCCTCAGTATTAACTGATTCATAGCAAGCAAAGAAATATATTTCCAAGAATAAATAAGAATTGTAATTTTTTATTTTTTTTTTTAATTGTCAGCAATACCTGTAGACAGTATCTTCTAGAACTAACAATGCAAAGGCAGATATACATATGCAATAATAACACCAAAAACAAGATCACTACTGCATTGTAATTAATAAGTCCTTCTCTTCTATGAGGCAGTTCTTTTGTTTATTACATAATCCTAGAATGCAATGACATAGCAAGTATCAACTAGTAACAGTGTTACACTATCTCCAGCTGTAAAATTAGACTCCTTATCTGGTTTGGACTAACGGGCTTACGGCAGGTCAGAAAAAGACTCGTGTAAATACTAAGGACAGAGAACTTTCTAAAAAGTAAGCAGCTAATCAGCAGTCTTTAACCTGTAGGGAAAAAAAATTACTGTGCTTGGACTAATTCTAGAAGTATGTATAAGGCCCCATTCATTCATTCATTCATTCATTCATTCATTCATTCATTCATTCATTCATTCATTCATTCATTCAGCCTGGCCCCATCCACCCCTTGGCCAGGCTGGGCTGCTCCAGGAGGCAGATGATGTGGCAGGGTGAGCAGGTGGAAGTGTGAGCAAAATTGTTTTAGAGGCAGAATGTTCTTGTTTCACAGTATTGCATATATGCAATCCTGCATTCAAGATGGAAGAAAGGGGCCTAGAATTTCAAAGAGATATGATGCAAAGTGGACAATGAGGGTCATTGCAAAAATTGTCCTTCTTTAGGGAACAAAACTTGCCTCCTTTTGAGTTTAATGACAGTCCTGCTATTGATTTGTGCGTGCCCTATCTATTCATTTTTCTGCTCCCCTGATTTTTTTTTTTTTTTTCACTTTTGCTCAGATTAATGACTTGCTTCATTCCTTATCTTTATCCTCTCTTCCCGAAAAGTGTTGTCACTTAAACTGGCTTAGCATATCTACTCTATTTATTCTACAACACCCCCGAGTTTTACATTTCAGTTGAAAGATTCACTATCGCTATAATCACCAGGAAGAAGAAATAGTTGCTTTAAACTTCTAAAGAAGTAAGATCACTTGTGAAGAAGTAAGATCTCAATCCTATCAGTCCTCCAACTGAGAGGGTGACGAATGGATGTCACAAAAGGAGAAAAAACACAATCATCTCGGAAAGGTAAGGGTTAATGAAAGGTAATATGTCACTTCATGGCAATAGTAACACTTTTCTGACGATACAAAACAGGGACGGTCAGCAGTATGCTAGGGTTGCATTCAGGATGGAGTACTCCAGATGTGGTCTCACCAAGGCAGAGCAGAGGGGCAGGATCATCTACCTTGACCTGCTGACCACGATTCTTTTGGTGCAGTCCAGGACAGGAGTGGCTTTCTGGGCTGTGAGGGTACACACTGCTACTTCATGTCCACTTGCTATTTCCTAGTATCCCTATGCCCATTGTGGCAGGGCTGTTCTCTGTCCTGACATCCTTCAACTTGTGCTGATACAAGGGGTTGGTTGCCATTACCCATGTGCAGTACCCTGCACTTGGATTTTTTGAACCTCATGAGCTTCTCCTTGTCCCACTGACAAAGGCTGGCTAAGTCTCTCTCAGTGGCATCCCATCCCTCAGTCATCTTCACCTTATCACATAGCTTGCTGTCATCCACAAACTTGATGAGAATGTACTTGATCCCACTGTCAATGTCACTGCTGAAGATATTAAAGAGCATTGGTCCCAGTACTGACCCCTGAGGAGCACCACTTGTTACTTCTCTAGCCAGACATTGAGCCAATGACCACCACTCTCAAGGTACGACTAGACTAAACTTTGTTCATCAGTCCACCTTTCAAATCCACACATTTTGAATTTGAAAAGAAGGATATGATGGGGACTATGTCCAAGTCTCTGCTGACCTTAAGGTAGATGACATCAAGCATTTTCCTCATCCGCTCATGTAGTCATGCCATCATGAAATCCACTAGTTATCTTTTCAAAATTAGTTCTTATTTGTAACACTGAACATTATCAATTGTATTTTCTTTACATAGCAGTAGCTAATAGCTTTTACCTGAAATGAGCTTGTTTCTGAAGAACCAAAAATTGGATTTGCTACTTTTGAACCTTTCCTATTTTTTCTTTGTCAAATCCTAACCACTTTAAATGCATAGGTTTTCTTCAGTTTTGTTTACTTTGCGGGGTAATTTGATAAATTAATGCATATTTTGTAAAGCAAACAAGTGTCTGGCAGTTAGTACATAGCATGACAACAGAAGTGCTCTTTGATTTGCGTAGTAGTGTTCCTGTTAAAAATTCGGCTTGCCAGTCTTGGAGATTAAATTCTTTTATATAGAATGAGTGTGTTAAGTCAAATGATGTGAATCTGCCTAAACCACTTTCTTCTTGTATCAGGCAGTCTCAGAATTCTATAATAATCCTTCCTTCCTAAAACTTTGGAATGGTTTTTTAGACACAGTCTTTGTTTCTGTGTTTACTTGTTACAATATCAATATGTCTTATGTACTTTGATACATTCAAAAAAGTGCACTAGCACAGCAAAATATCGTGCCTCAGTATTAACTGATTCATAGCAAGCAAAGAAATATATTTCCAAGAATAAATAAGAATTGTAATTTTTTATTTTTTTTTTTTTAATTGTCAGCAATACCTGTAGACAGTATCTTCTAGAACTAACAATGCAAAGGCAGATATACATATGCAATAATAACACCAAAAACAAGATCACTACTGCATTGTAATTAATAAGTCCTTCTCTTCTATGAGGCAGTTCTTTTGTTTATTACATAATCCTAGAATGCAATGACATAGCAAGTATCAACTAGTAACAGTGTTACACTATCTCCAGCTGTAAAATTAGACTCCTTATCTGGTTTGGACTAACGGGCTTACGGCAGGTCAGAAAAAGACTCGTGTAAATACTAAGGACAGAGAACTTTCTAAAAAGTAAGCAGCTAATCAGCAGTCTTTAACCTGTAGGGAAAAAAAATTACTGTGCTTGGACTAATTCTAGAAGTATGTATAAGGCCCCATTCATTCATTCATTCATTCATTCATTCATTCATTCATTCATTCATTCATTCATTCAGCCTGGCCCCATCCACCCCTTGGCCAGGCTGGGCTGCTCCAGGAGGCAGATGATGTGGCAGGGTGAGCAGGTGGAAGTGTGAGCAAAATTGTTTTAGAGGCAGAATGTTCTTGTTTCACAGTATTGCATATATGCAATCCTGCATTCAAGATGGAAGAAAGGGGCCTAGAATTTCAAAGAGATATGATGCAAAGTGGACAATGAGGGTCATTGCAAAAATTGTCCTTCTTTAGGGAACAAAACTTGCCTCCTTTTGAGTTTAATGACAGTCCTGCTATTGATTTGTGCCTGCCCTATCTATTCATTTTTCTGCTCCCCTGATTTTTTTTTTTTTTTTTCACTTTTGCTCAGATTAATGACTTGCTTCATTCCTTATCTTTATCCTCTCTTCCCGAAAAGTGTTGTCACTTAAACTGGCTTAGCATATCTACTCTATTTATTCTACAACACCCCCGAGTTTTACATTTCAGTTGAAAGATTCACTATCGCTATAATCACCAGGAAGAAGAAATAGTTGCTTTAAACTTCTAAAGAAGTAAGATCACTTGTGAAGAAGTAAGATCTCAATCCTATCAGTCCTCCAACTGAGAGGGTGACGAATGGATGTCACAAAAGGAGAAAAAACACAATCATCTCGGAAAGGTAAGGGTTAATGAAAGGTAATATGTCACTTCATGGCAATAGTAACACTTTTCTGACGATACAAAACAGGGACGGTCAGCAGTATGCTAGGGTTGCATTCAGGATGGAGTACTCCAGATGTGGTCTCACCAAGGCAGAGCAGAGGGGCAGGATCATCTACCTTGACCTGCTGACCACGATTCTTTTGGTGCAGTCCAGGACAGGAGTGGCTTTCTGGGCTGTGAGGGTACACACTGCTACTTCATGTCCACTTGCTATTTCCTAGTATCCCTGTGCCCATTGTGGCAGGGCTGTTCTCTGTCCTGACATCCTTCAACTTGTGCTGATACAAGGGGTTGGTTGCCATTACCCATGTGCAGTACCCTGCACTTGGATTTTTTGAACCTCATGAGCTTCTCCTTGTCCCACTGACAAAGGCTGGCTAAGTCTCTCTCAGTGGCATCCCATCCCTCAGTCATCTTCACCTTATCACATAGCTTGCTGTCATCCACAAACTTGATGAGAATGTACTTGATCCCACTGTCAATGTCACTGCTGAAGATATTAAAGAGCATTGGTCCCAGTACTGACCCCTGAGGAGCACCACTTGTTACTTCTCTAGCCAGACATTGAGCCAATGACCACCACTCTCAAGGTACGACTAGACTAAACTTTGTTCATCAGTCCACCTTTCAAATCCACACATTTTGAATTTGAAAAGAAGGATATGATGGGGACTATGTCCAAGTCTCTGCTGACCTTAAGGTAGATGACATCAAGCATTTTCCTCATCCGCTCATGTAGTCATGCCATCATGAAATCCACTAGTTATCTTTTCAAAATTAGTTCTTATTTGTAACACTGAACATTATCAATTGTATTTTCTTTACATAGCAGTAGCTAATAGCTTTTACCTGAAATGAGCTTGTTTCTGAAGAACCAAAAATTGGATTTGCTACTTTTGAACCTTTTCTATTTTTTCTTTGTCAAATCCTAACCACTTTAAATGCATAGGTTTTCTTCAGTTTTGTTTACTTTGCGGGGTAATTTGATAAATTAATGCATATTTTGTAAAGCAAACAAGTGTCTGGCAGTTAGTACATAGCATGACAACAGAAGTGCTCTTTGATTTGCGTAGTAGTGTTCCTGTTAAAAATTCGGCTTGCCAGTCTTGGAGATTAAATTCTTTTATATAGAATGAGTGTGTTAAGTCAAATGATGTGAATCTGCCTAAACCACTTTCTTCTTGTATCAGGCAGTCTCAGAATTCTATAATAATCCTTCCTTCCTAAAACTTTGGAATGGTTTTTTAGACACAGTCTTTGTTTCTGTGTTTACTTGTTACAATATCAATATGTCTTATGTACTTTGATACATTCAAAAAAGTGCACTAGCACAGCAAAATATCGTGCCTCAGTATTAACTGATTCATAGCAAGCAAAGAAATATATTTCCAAGAATAAATAAGAATTGTAATTTTTTATTTTTTTTTTTTAATTGTCAGCAATACCTGTAGACAGTATCTTCTAGAACTAACAATGCAAAGGCAGATATACATATGCAATAATAACACCAAAAACAAGATCACTACTGCATTGTAATTAATAAGTCCTTCTCTTCTATGAGGCAGTTCTTTTGTTTATTACATAATCCTAGAATGCAATGACATAGCAAGTATCAACTAGTAACAGTGTTACACTATCTCCAGCTGTAAAATTAGACTCCTTATCTGGTTTGGACTAACGGGCTTACGGCAGGTCAGAAAAAGACTCGTGTAAATACTAAGGACAGAGAACTTTCTAAAAAGTAAGCAGCTAATCAGCAGTCTTTAACCTGTAGGGAAAAAAAATTACTGTGCTTGGACTAATTCTAGAAGTATGTATAAGGCCCCATTCATTCATTCATTCATTCATTCATTCATTCATTCATTCATTCATTCATTCATTCAGCCTGGCCCCATCCACCCCTTGGCCAGGCTGGGCTGCTCCAGGAGGCAGATGATGTGGCAGGGTGAGCAGGTGGAAGTGTGAGCAAAATTGTTTTAGAGGCAGAATGTTCTTGTTTCACAGTATTGCATATATGCAATCCTGCATTCAAGATGGAAGAAAGGGGCCTAGAATTTCAAAGAGATATGATGCAAAGTGGACAATGAGGGTCATTGCAAAAATTGTCCTTCTTTAGGGAACAAAACTTGCCTCCTTTTGAGTTTAATGACAGTCCTGCTATTGATTTGTGCCTGCCCTATCTATTCATTTTTCTGCTCCCCTGATTTTTTTTTTTTTTTTTTCACTTTTGCTCAGATTAATGACTTGCTTCATTCCTTATCTTTATCCTCTCTTCCCGAAAAGTGTTGTCACTTAAACTGGCTTAGCATATCTACTCTATTTATTCTACAACACCCCCGAGTTTTACATTTCAGTTGAAAGATTCACTATCGCTATAATCACCAGGAAGAAGAAATAGTTGCTTTAAACTTCTAAAGAAGTAAGATCACTTGTGAAGAAGTAAGATCTCAATCCTATCAGTCCTCCAACTGAGAGGGTGACGAATGGATGTCACAAAAGGAGAAAAAACACAATCATCTCGGAAAGGTAAGGGTTAATGAAAGGTAATATGTCACTTCATGGCAATAGTAACACTTTTCTGACGATACAAAACAGGGACGGTCAGCAGTATGCTAGGGTTGCATTCAGGATGGAGTACTCCAGATGTGGTCTCACCAAGGCAGAGCAGAGGGGCAGGATCATCTACCTTGACCTGCTGACCACGATTCTTTTGGTGCAGTCCAGGACAGGAGTGGCTTTCTGGGCTGTGAGGGTACACACTGCTACTTCATGTCCACTTGCTATTTCCTAGTATCCCTATGCCCATTGTGGCAGGGCTGTTCTCTGTCCTGACATCCTTCAACTTGTGCTGATACAAGGGGTTGGTTGCCATTACCCATGTGCAGTACCCTGCACTTGGATTTTTTGAACCTCATGAGCTTCTCCTTGTCCCACTGACAAAGGCTGGCTAAGTCTCTCTCAGTGGCATCCCATCCCTCAGTCATCTTCACCTTATCACATAGCTTGCTGTCATCCACAAACTTGATGAGAATGTACTTGATCCCACTGTCAATGTCACTGCTGAAGATATTAAAGAGCATTGGTCCCAGTACTGACCCCTGAGGAGCACCACTTGTTACTTCTCTAGCCAGACATTGAGCCAATGACCACCACTCTCAAGGTACGACTAGACTAAACTTTGTTCATCAGTCCACCTTTCAAATCCACACATTTTGAATTTGAAAAGAAGGATATGATGGGGACTATGTCCAAGTCTCTGCTGACCTTAAGGTAGATGACATCAAGCATTTTCCTCATCCGCTCATGTAGTCATGCCATCATGAAATCCACTAGTTATCTTTTCAAAATTAGTTCTTATTTGTAACACTGAACATTATCAATTGTATTTTCTTTACATAGCAGTAGCTAATAGCTTTTACCTGAAATGAGCTTGTTTCTGAAGAACCAAAAATTGGATTTGCTACTTTTGAACCTTTCCTATTTTTTCTTTGTCAAATCCTAACCACTTTAAATGCATAGGTTTTCTTCAGTTTTGTTTACTTTGCGGGGTAATTTGATAAATTAATGCATATTTTGTAAAGCAAACAAGTGTCTGGCAGTTAGTACATAGCATGACAACAGAAGTGCTCTTTGATTTGCGTAGTAGTGTTCCTGTTAAAAATTCGGCTTGCCAGTCTTGGAGATTAAATTCTTTTATATAGAATGAGTGTGTTAAGTCAAATGATGTGAATCTGCCTAAACCACTTTCTTCTTGTATCAGGCAGTCTCAGAATTCTATAATAATCCTTCCTTCCTAAAACTTTGGAATGGTTTTTTAGACACAGTCTTTGTTTCTGTGTTTACTTGTTACAATATCAATATGTCTTATGTACTTTGATACATTCAAAAAAGTGCACTAGCACAGCAAAATATCGTGCCTCAGTATTAACTGATTCATAGCAAGCAAAGAAATATATTTCCAAGAATAAATAAGAATTGTAATTTTTTATTTTTTTTTTTTAATTGTCAGCAATACCTGTAGACAGTATCTTCTAGAACTAACAATGCAAAGGCAGATATACATATGCAATAATAACACCAAAAACAAGATCACTACTGCATTGTAATTAATAAGTCCTTCTCTTCTATGAGGCAGTTCTTTTGTTTATTACATAATCCTAGAATGCAATGACATAGCAAGTATCAACTAGTAACAGTGTTACACTATCTCCAGCTGTAAAATTAGACTCCTTATCTGGTTTGGACTAACGGGCTTACGGCAGGTCAGAAAAAGACTCGTGTAAATACTAAGGACAGAGAACTTTCTAAAAAGTAAGCAGCTAATCAGCAGTCTTTAACCTGTAGGGAAAAAAAATTACTGTGCTTGGACTAATTCTAGAAGTATGTATAAGGCTTCATTCATTCATTCATTCATTCATTCATTCATTCATTCATTCATTCATTCATTCATTCATTCATTCATTCAGCCTGGCCCCATCCACCCCTTGGCCAGGCTGGGCTGCTCCAGGAGGCAGATGATGTGGCAGGGTGAGCAGGTGGAAGTGTGAGCAAAATTGTTTTAGAGGCAGAATGTTCTTGTTTCACAGTATTGCATATATGCAATCCTGCATTCAAGATGGAAGAAAGGGGCCTAGAATTTCAAAGAGATATGATGCAAAGTGGACAATGAGGGTCATTGCAAAAATTGTCCTTCTTTAGGGAACAAAACTTGCCTCCTTTTGAGTTTAATGACAGTCCTGCTATTGATTTGTGCCTGCCCTATCTATTCATTTTTCTGCTCCCCTGATTTTTTTTTTTTTTTTTTCACTTTTGCTCAGATTAATGACTTGCTTCATTCCTTATCTTTATCCTCTCTTCCCGAAAAGTGTTGTCACTTAAACTGGCTTAGCATATCTACTCTATTTATTCTACAACACCCCCGAGTTTTACATTTCAGTTGAAAGATTCACTATCGCTATAATCACCAGGAAGAAGAAATAGTTGCTTTAAACTTCTAAAGAAGTAAGATCACTTCTGAAGAAGTAAGATCTCAATCCTATCAGTCCTCCAACTGAGAGGGTGACGAATGGATGTCACAAAAGGAGAAAAAACACAATCATCTCGGAAAGGTAAGGGTTAATGAAAGGTAATATGTCACTTCATGGCAATAGTAACACTTTTCTGACGATACAAAACAGGGACGGTCAGCAGTATGCTAGGGTTGCATTCAGGATGGAGTACTCCAGATGTGGTCTCACCAAGGCAGAGCAGAGGGGCAGGATCATCTACCTTGACCTGCTGACCACGATTCTTTTGGTGCAGTCCAGGACAGGAGTGGCTTTCTGGGCTGTGAGGGTACACACTGCTACTTCATGTCCACTTGCTATTTCCTAGTATCCCTATGCCCATTGTGGCAGGGCTGTTCTCTGTCCTGACATCCTTCAACTTGTGCTGATACAAGGGGTTGGTTGCCATTACCCATGTGCAGTACCCTGCACTTGGATTTTTTGAACCTCATGAGCTTCTCCTTGTCCCACTGACAAAGGCTGGCTAAGTCTCTCTCAGTGGCATCCCATCCCTCAGTCATCTTCACCTTATCACATAGCTTGCTGTCATCCACAAACTTGATGAGAATGTACTTGATCCCACTGTCAATGTCACTGCTGAATAAAGAGCATTGGTCCCAGTACTGACCCCTGAGGAGCACCACTTGTTACTTCTCTAGCCAGACATTGAGCCAATGACCACCACTCTCAAGGTACGACTAGACTAAACTTTGTTCATCAGTCCACCTTTCAAATCCACACATTTTGAATTTGAAAAGAAGGATATGATGGGGACTATGTCCAAGTCTCTGCTGACCTTAAGGTAGATGACATCAAGCATTTTCCTCATCCGCTCATGTAGTCATGCCATCATGAAATCCACTAGTTATCTTTTCAAAATTAGTTCTTATTTGTAACACTGAACATTATCAATTGTATTTTCTTTACATAGCAGTAGCTAATAGCTTTTACCTGAAATGAGCTTGTTTCTGAAGAACCAAAAATTGGATTTGCTACTTTTGAACCTTTCCTATTTTTTCTTTGTCAAATCCTAACCACTTTAAATGCATAGGTTTTCTTCAGTTTTGTTTACTTTGCGGGGTAATTTGATAAATTAATGCATATTTTGTAAAGCAAACAAGTGTCTGGCAGTTAGTACATAGCATGACAACAGAAGTGCTCTTTGATTTGCGTAGTAGTGTTCCTGTTAAAAATTCGGCTTGCCAGTCTTGGAGATTAAATTCTTTTATATAGAATGAGTGTGTTAAGTCAAATGATGTGAATCTGCCTAAACCACTTTCTTCTTGTATCAGGCAGTCTCAGAATTCTATAATAATCCTTCCTTCCTAAAACTTTGGAATGGTTTTTTAGACACAGTCTTTGTTTCTGTGTTTACTTGTTCCAATATCAATATGTCTTATGTACTTTGATACATTCAAAAAAGTGCACTAGCACAGCAAAATATCGTGCCTCAGTATTAACTGATTCATAGCAAGCAAAGAAATATATTTCCAAGAATAAATAAGAATTGTAATTTTTTATTTTTTTTTTTTAATTGTCAGCAATACCTGTAGACAGTATCTTCTAGAACTAACAATGCAAAGGCAGATATACATATGCAATAATAACACCAAAAACAAGATCACTACTGCATTGTAATTAATAAGTCCTTCTCTTCTATGAGGCAGTTCTTTTGTTTATTACATAATCCTAGAATGCAATGACATAGCAAGTATCAACTAGTAACAGTGTTACACTATCTCCAGCTGTAAAATTAGACTCCTTATCTGGTTTGGACTAACGGGCTTACGGCAGGTCAGAAAAAGACTCGTGTAAATACTAAGGACAGAGAACTTTCTAAAAAGTAAGCAGCTAATCAGCAGTCTTTAACCTGTAGGGAAAAAAAATTACTGTGCTTGGACTAATTCTAGAAGTATGTATAAGGCTTCATTCATTCATTCATTCATTCATTCATTCATTCATTCATTCATTCATTCATTCATTCATTCATTCAGCCTGGCCCCATCCACCCCTTGGCCAGGCTGGGCTGCTCCAGGAGGCAGATGATGTGGCAGGGTGAGCAGGTGGAAGTGTGAGCAAAATTGTTTTAGAGGCAGAATGTTCTTGTTTCACAGTATTGCATATATGCAATCCTGCATTCAAGATGGAAGAAAGGGGCCTAGAATTTCAAAGAGATATGATGCAAAGTGGACAATGAGGGTCATTGCAAAAATTGTCCTTCTTTAGGGAACAAAACTTGCCTCCTTTTGAGTTTAATGACAGTCCTGCTATTGATTTGTGCCTGCCCTATCTATTCATTTTTCTGCTCCCCTGATTTTTTTTTTTTTTTTTTCACTTTTGCTCAGATTAATGACTTGCTTCATTCCTTATCTTTATCCTCTCTTCCCGAAAAGTGTTGTCACTTAAACTGGCTTAGCATATCTACTCTATTTATTCTACAACACCCCCGAGTTTTACATTTCAGTTGAAAGATTCACTATCGCTATAATCACCAGGAAGAAGAAATAGTTGCTTTAAACTTCTAAAGAAGTAAGATCACTTCTGAAGAAGTAAGATCTCAATCCTATCAGTCCTCCAACTGAGAGGGTGACGAATGGATGTCACAAAAGGAGAAAAAACACAATCATCTCGGAAAGGTAAGGGTTAATGAAAGGTAATATGTCACTTCATGGCAATAGTAACACTTTTCTGACGATACAAAACAGGGACGGTCAGCAGTATGCTAGGGTTGCATTCAGGATGGAGTACTCCAGATGTGGTCTCACCAAGGCAGAGCAGAGGGGCAGGATCATCTACCTTGACCTGCTGACCACGATTCTTTTGGTGCAGTCCAGGACAGGAGTGGCTTTCTGGGCTGTGAGGGTACACACTGCTACTTCATGTCCACTTGCTATTTCCTAGTATCCCTATGCCCATTGTGGCAGGGCTGTTCTCTGTCCTGACATCCTTCAACTTGTGCTGATACAAGGGGTTGGTTGCCATTACCCATGTGCAGTACCCTGCACTTGGATTTTTTGAACCTCATGAGCTTCTCCTTGTCCCACTGACAAAGGCTGGCTAAGTCTCTCTCAGTGGCATCCCATCCCTCAGTCATCTTCACCTTATCACATAGCTTGCTGTCATCCACAAACTTGATGAGAATGTACTTGATCCCACTGTCAATGTCACTGCTGAATAAAGAGCATTGGTCCCAGTACTGACCCCTGAGGAGCACCACTTGTTACTTCTCTAGCCAGACATTGAGCCAATGACCACCACTCTCAAGGTACGACTAGACTAAACTTTGTTCATCAGTCCACCTTTCAAATCCACACATTTTGAATTTGAAAAGAAGGATATGATGGGGACTATGTCCAAGTCTCTGCTGACCTTAAGGTAGATGACATCAAGCATTTTCCTCATCCGCTCATGTAGTCATGCCATCATGAAATCCACTAGTTATCTTTTCAAAATTAGTTCTTATTTGTAACACTGAACATTATCAATTGTATTTTCTTTACATAGCAGTAGCTAATAGCTTTTACCTGAAATGAGCTTGTTTCTGAAGAACCAAAAATTGGATTTGCTACTTTTGAACCTTTCCTATTTTTTCTTTGTCAAATCCTAACCACTTTAAATGCATAGGTTTTCTTCAGTTTTGTTTACTTTGCGGGGTAATTTGATAAATTAATGCATATTTTGTAAAGCAAACAAGTGTCTGGCAGTTAGTACATAGCATGACAACAGAAGTGCTCTTTGATTTGCGTAGTAGTGTTCCTGTTAAAAATTCGGCTTGCCAGTCTTGGAGATTAAATTCTTTTATATAGAATGAGTGTGTTAAGTCAAATGATGTGAATCTGCCTAAACCACTTTCTTCTTGTATCAGGCAGTCTCAGAATTCTATAATAATCCTTCCTTCCTAAAACTTTGGAATGGTTTTTTAGACACAGTCTTTGTTTCTGTGTTTACTTGTTACAATATCAATATGTCTTATGTACTTTGATACATTCAAAAAAGTGCACTAGCACAGCAAAATATCGTGCCTCAGTATTAACTGATTCATAGCAAGCAAAGAAATATATTTCCAAGAATAAATAAGAATTGTAATTTTTTTTTTTTTTTTTTTAATTGTCAGCAATACCTGTAGACAGTATCTTCTAGAACTAACAATGCAAAGGCAGATATACATATGCAATAATAACACCAAAAACAAGATCACTACTGCATTGTAATTAATAAGTCCTTCTCTTCTATGAGGCAGTTCTTTTGTTTATTACATAATCCTAGAATGCAATGACATAGCAAGTATCAACTAGTAACAGTGTTACACTATCTCCAGCTGTAAAATTAGACTCCTTATCTGGTTTGGACTAACGGGCTTACGGCAGGTCAGAAAAAGACTCGTGTAAATACTAAGGACAGAGAACTTTCTAAAAAGTAAGCAGCTAATCAGCAGTCTTTAACCTGTAGGGAAAAAAAATTACTGTGCTTGGACTAATTCTAGAAGTATGTATAAGGCTTCATTCATTCATTCATTCATTCATTCATTCATTCATTCATTCATTCATTCATTCATTCATTCATTCAGCCTGGCCCCATCCACCCCTTGGCCAGGCTGGGCTGCTCCAGGAGGCAGATGATGTGGCAGGGTGAGCAGGTGGAAGTGTGAGCAAAATTGTTTTAGAGGCAGAATGTTCTTGTTTCACAGTATTGCATATATGCAATCCTGCATTCAAGATGGAAGAAAGGGGCCTAGAATTTCAAAGAGATATGATGCAAAGTGGACAATGAGGGTCATTGCAAAAATTGTCCTTCTTTAGGGAACAAAACTTGCCTCCTTTTGAGTTTAATGACAGTCCTGCTATTGATTTGTGCCTGCCCTATCTATTCATTTTTCTGCTCCCCTGATTTTTTTTTTTTTTTTCACTTTTGCTCAGATTAATGACTTGCTTCATTCCTTATCTTTATCCTCTCTTCCCGAAAAGTGTTGTCACTTAAACTGGCTTAGCATATCTACTCTATTTATTCTACAACACCCCCGAGTTTTACATTTCAGTTGAAAGATTCACTATCGCTATAATCACCAGGAAGAAGAAATAGTTGCTTTAAACTTCTAAAGAAGTAAGATCACTTGTGAAGAAGTAAGATCTCAATCCTATCAGTCCTCCAACTGAGAGGGTGACGAATGGATGTCACAAAAGGAGAAAAAACACAATCATCTCGGAAAGGTAAGGGTTAATGAAAGGTAATATGTCACTTCATGGCAATAGTAACACTTTTCTGACGATACAAAACAGGGACGGTCAGCAGTATGCTAGGGTTGCATTCAGGATGGAGTACTCCAGATGTGGTCTCACCAAGGCAGAGCAGAGGGGCAGGATCATCTACCTTGACCTGCTGACAACACTTTTCGGGAAGAGAGGATAAAGTTAAGGAATGAAGCAAGTCATTAATCTGAGCAAAAGTGAAAAAAAAAAAAAAAATCAGGGGAGCAGAAAAATGAATAAATGGGGCAGGCACAAATCAATAGCAGGACTGTCATTGAACTCAACAGGAGGCAAGTTTTGTTCCCTAAAGAAGGACAATTTTTGCAATGACCCTCACTGTCCACTTTGCATCATACCTCTTTGAAATTCTAGGCCCCTTTCTTCCATCTTGAATGCAGGATTGCATATATGCAATACTGTGAAACAAGAACATTCTGCCTCTAAAACAATTTTGCTCACACTTCCGCCTGCTCACCCTGCCACATCATCTGCCTCCTGGAGCAGCCCAGCCTGGCCAAGGGATGGATGAGACTGATCAATTTCCTCAAATTATGAGCCACACTGATATTACTGATAAATACAAACGTTCAGATAATAGATGCAAAATATATTATATTGCATAAACATCATCTTTAAATGACATAAAAAATTAGTCTCACCATCTTGTTTGTCTGATAAATTGACAAATAATTTAGAAGGACATGGAAGAAGATGAATGGGCGAAACACATCCATCTGTTCCAATAACAAGTGAAGTGCTGTAAGTTTCCCTTGAATTTGTCGAATAACCTGCACAGATCTTCAAAAAACATTGTGAATTCTAACCAAAATGTATCTGTTACAGAGGGATTAAACCATTAGAAGTATATCTAGTATAAAGTACATACAGTACTAAACATTTTGAAAAAGGCAATGAAAAATGAAAATTTGTATAGAATTAAAATTGAGATTTTGAAGTAGTGAGTGAATGGTAATCAAAGAAATAAAGTGAAAATTTAGATTTTGTTGAATCCCAGGGAGTATACTCATGCAGGCAGTCCAGTTCACTAATGTAGCTGTATTTTCATATGGTCCTAAACTTCTACAGTAGATTCAGTTCTTGCTTGCCTGCTTGCCAGGAAGATCCTGTCAATACCCATACTGGTCATTCACGTGCACTGCATACACTTCAGCTCCCCTGGCTTGGCTCTGCCTTACTACGAGGTGCTCAATCACTGTTTCAAGCCCTGACTTAGCATTTCCACCACAGTGGTCATGCCTGTTCATGTGGCCAAAATCTCTCATACACTTGGATCTGAACATTATTTTAAAGGCAGAAAAATTATCCCAGTTTTTAATAAATAAATCCTGAATCATTCCTAATTTTAATGAAGTTTTTAATTAATCTTAATCATTCTCAATCTCTTTCTAACGCTAACCCTAACCCTAACCCTAACCCTTACACTAAACCTAACCCTAACACAAACCCTAACCCTTACCCTAACCCTAACCCTTACCCTAACTTTATCCTAACCCTAACCCTAACCCTTACCCTTACCCTAACTTTACCCTAACCCTAACCCGAACCCTAACCCTAATGCCACCCTAACCCTAACCCTACTCTAACCCCAACCATAACCCTAACCCTAAACCTAACCCTACCTTAACCCTAACCCTAACCCTTAACCTAGCCCTAACCCTACACTAACCCTAACCCTACCTTAACCATAACCCTAACCCTACCCTAAACCTAAACCTAACCAGACACTAACCATAACCCTAACCCCAACCCTAACCCTAACACTACCCTTAAACCCAACCCTAAACCTAACCCTTCCGTAACCCTAACCCTAACCCTACCCTAACCCTACCCTAATCCTAACCGTAACCCTAAACCTAACACTTCCCTAACCCTAACCCTAATTCTAACCATACCCTAACCCTAACCCTAACCTTAACCCAAACCCTAACATTAACCCTAATCCTAAACCTAACCCTAACCCTAACCTTAACCCTAACCCTACCGTAACCCTAACTTTACCCTAACCCTAAACTTTCATCTAACCCTTACCCGACCCTAACCCTAACCCTAACCGGAAACCTAACCCTACTCTAACCCTAACCCTAACACTAAGACTAACACTAACCCTAACCCTAACCCTAACCTAATCCTAACCCTAACCATAACCAAACCCTATCCCTAACCCTAACCTAACCCTAACCCTAACAGGAACCCTAACCCTAAGCCTACCTTAAACGAAACCCTAACAATAACTCTACCCGAAATCTAAACCGAACCCTAACCCTAACCCTAACCCTACCCTAACCCTAAACCTAAAACTAACTCTAAACCTAACCTTAATCCTAACTATAACCATAACCCTAACCCTAACCCTACCCTAAACCTAACCCTAACCCTAACACTAACCCTACGCTAACAATAACCCTAACCCTAACCCTAACCCTAACCCTATCCTAACCCCAACCAAAACCCTAACCCTAACCCTACCCTATCCATAACCCTAACCCTAACCCTACCCTAACCCTAACACTACGCTAACCCTAACCCTAACTCTAACCCTAACCCTAACCGTACCATAACCCTAATCCTACCCTAACCCTAACCCTAACACTAACCCCACCCTAACCCTAAACCAAAACTTAACAATAACCCCAAACCCAACCCCATCCGTAACCCTAATCCGAATCCTAACCATACCCTAAACATAACCCCAACCCTAACCCTAACACTAACCCTAAACCTAACCCTAACCCTAATCCTAACCCTACCGTAACACTAACCCTAACCCTACCATAACCCTAACATTAACCCGCCCTAACCCTAACCCTAATCCTAACCCAATACCTAACCCAAAACCTAACCCTACCCTAACACTAACCCTAACCCTAACCCTACCCTAACCCTAACCGAAACCATAACCTTAACCCTAATTTTAACCCTAACCTTAACTCTAACCCTTACCCTAACCCTAACCCTACCATAACCCTAACTTTACCCTAACCCTAACCCTAATTCTAACCCTAACCCTAATCATATCTATAACCCTAACCCTGACCCTACCCTAAACCTAACCCTAACACTAACCCTACCCTAAAGCTACCCTAACCCTAAACCTAACCCTAACCATACCCAAACCCTAACCCTAACCCTAACCTCACCCTAACCTTAACTCTAACCCTAAACTTAACCCTAACACTAACCCTAACCCTAACCCTAACCGAAACCTAACCCTACTCTAACCCTAACCCTAACCCTAACCTTAACCATATCCTAACACTAAGCATACACAAACCCTAACCCTAACCCTAACCCTTACCCTACCCTAAACCTAACCCTAACCCTAACCCTAATCCCAACCCTACCCTAAAGCTACCCTAACCCTAAACCTAACCCTAACCATACCCAAACCATAACCCTAACCCTAACCTCACCCTAACCCTAACTCTAACACTAAACTTAACCCTAAACTGAACACAAACCCTAACCCTAACCCGGACCTACCCCTAAACCTAACCCTAACCCGAAACCTAACCCTACTCTAAACCTAACACTAACACTAACCCTAACCCTAACCCTAACCATATCCTAACCCTAACCATACCCAAACCCTAAACCTAACCCTAACCCTTGCCCTAAAATTAACCCTACCCTAACCCTAACATTAACCCTAACAATAACCCTACTCTAACCCTAATCGTACCCTACCCCAACCCTATCCCTACCCTAAACCTAACCCTAACCTAACCCTAACCCTAAACCTAACCCTAACCCTACCCTAACTTTAAACCTAACCCTAATCCTAACCCTAAACTAACCCTAAAACTAACACTAACCCTAAGCATACCCAAAACCCTAACCCTAACCCTAACCCTAACTATAACCCTAACCCTAAATCTAACCTTAACCCTAATCCTAACCCTATCCCTACCCTAACCCTGACCCTAACCGTACCCTAACCCTAACCCTATCCCTACCCTAAACCTGCCCTAACCCTAACCCTAAACTTAACAAAAACCCTAACCCTAACCCTACCTTAACCCTAACCCTAACACTAACCCAAAACCTAACCCTAAACCTAACACTAACCCTAAACCTAACACTAACCCCACCTTAACGCTAACCCTAACACTAACCCTACAATAACCCTAACCCTACAGTAACCCTAACCCTAACTCTTACCCTACCCTAACCCAAACCCTAAATCGAATCCTACCCTAACCCTAACTCTACCCTAACCCTAACCCTATCCCTACCCTAACCCTAACCCTGACCCTAACCCTACACTAACCCTAACCCTAACCCTAAAGCTACCCCTAACCCTAACCCTACCCTAACCTTAACAAAAACCCTAACCCTAACACTACCCTAAACCTAACCCTAAGCCTAACCTTACCCTAATCTAACCCTAACCCTAACCCTAATCCTAACTCTATCCCTAACCCTAATCCTAACCCTAACCCTACCCTAACCCTAACCCCAACCCCAACCCTAACCCTACCCTAACCGTAACCCTAATATTAACAAAAACCCTAACCCAAACCCTAACCCTAAAATTTTGCATCAAATTTTTAGCTGTCTTTTCATATGGTCCTAAACTTCTACATTAGATAAAGTTGTTGCTTGCCTGCTTGTAGTCTTAACTCCAGGGAGATTTCCCTTTGTAAGGCTTCATAATGTAACCATGATGAAAGACATATACATATAAAAAAAAAAGGAAAAAAAAAAAAAAAAAAAAAAAAGGAAATGCTAACTGGACTCACAGGCTCACAGTAAACACCCCAGAGAGCAACCTCCAGAAAGAGATCCCTCCTCAGTGGTAGTCAGCCCTTAAATGGGATCTCCACCCCTTCCTGGTAGCACTGGCAAATTGCTTTCACCTGTGCTCCCATGGCTGACTTATTGCTTGCCTCAGGTGGTCAATAAGAGGTCCAGGCTGTGATCAACAGTTCCCATACAACCATCACATTACTTGAGAGAGAAAACTCTCAGCTACAAAATACTATCTTTTAACATAGTCACCACCACTAGCTATGCATTTTTGATGTGATTTAGCAATGAACATGAGCCTGCATGCTGCATTTGTAAAAATCTGCACCAGCAGAGGTAAACTACTGCTGTTGTCACCACTGCTGAAGTCCAACATCTACCAGCTCCCTGAGCTCATGTCCATTGTCTGGACTCCATCCAGCAAGTGTCGGTGAATGTTGGTGGGTACAATTTTTTCCATACGGACTTTACCAATGCAGAGCAGAGGGGCAGGATCATCTACCTTGACCTGCTGACAACACTTTTCGGGAAGAGAGGATAAAGTTAAGGAATGAAGCAAGTCATTAATCTGAGCAAAAGTGAAAAAAAAAAAAAAATCAGGGGAGCAGAAAAATGAATAGATGGGGCAGGCACAAATCAATAGCAGGACTGTCATTGAACTCAACAGGAGACAAGTTTTGTTCCCTAAAGAAGGACAATTTTTGCAATGACCCTCACTGTCCACTTTGCATCATACCTCTTTGAAATTCTAGGCCCCTTTCTTCCATCTTGAATGCAGGATTGCATATATGCAATACTGTGAAACAAGAACATTCTGCCTCTAAAACAATTTTGCTCACACTTCCGCCTGCTCACCCTGCCACATCATCTGCCTCCTGGAGCAGCCCAGCCTGGCCAAGGGATGGATGAGACTGATCAATTTCCTCAAATTATGAGCCACACTGATATTACTGATAAATACAAACGTTCAGATAATAGATGCAAAATATATTATATTGCATAAACATCATCTTTAAATGACATAAAAAATTAGTCTCACCATCTTGTTTGTCTGATAAATTGACAAATAATTTAGAAGGACATGGAAGAAGATGAATGGGCGAAACACATCCATCTGTTCCAATAACAAGTGAAGTGCTGTAAGTTTCCCTTGAATTTGTCGAATGACCTGCACAGATCTTCAAAAAACATTGTGAATTCTAACCAAAATGTATCTGTTACAGAGGGACTAAACCATTAGAAGTATATATAGTATAAAGTACATACAGTACTAAACATTTTGAAAAAGGCATCGAAAAATGAAAATTTGTATAGAATTGAAATTGAGATTTTGAAGTAGTGAGTGAATGGTAATCAAAGAAATAAAGTGAAAATTTAGATTTTGTTGAATCCCAGGGAGTATACTCATGCAGGCAGTCCAGTTCGCTAATGTAGCTGTCTTTTCATATGGTCCTAAACTTCTACATTAGATTCAGTTGTTGCTTGCCTGCTTGTAGTCAGAACTCCAGAGAGATTTCCCTTTGGAATGTTAAAAATTGAGTTCTCCTGAATCAGCTTCCACAAAACAAATGTTCCTCATACAAACTTCCTCACACAAGGCTACTTTGTAAGAAGAAAAAAGATTAAATACAAGGCAAAATATCTCCTGGCTCACTTAAATACTGTCCTTGCCCTGTAAGTTTTAGCAAGTCACTTAAATTAGTGGTTGTAACACAATGAAAAGCACGACAGTGATAGCAGAGTAGCAAGACCCCAGGCTGCAGTGAGTGAAAACTTGCTAAACAGAGCAGTCATGGAGACAGAAAGAAGGAAAAAAAAACCTGCTTATCCTTGGAAGGCCTCAGCTATGCAGGGATCTCCAGATGAGATACCCTTACCTCCACTGCCAACACTTAAATGAGGTCTGGGAAGAGGAAGATCCTGTCAATACCCATACTGGTCATTCATGTGCACTGCATACACTTCAGCTCCCCTGGCTTGGCCCTGCCTTACTACTAGGTGCTCAATCACTGTTTCAAGCCCTGACTTAGCATTTCCACCACAGTGGTCATGCCTGGTCATGTGGCCAAAATCTCTCATACACTTGGATCTGAACATTATTTTAAAGGCAGAAAAATTATCCCAGTCTTTAATAACGAAAAACTTCTGCCAAAGCCTTTGTGTGATCTGCACTGTATGCCATTGTAGAAGTTCAGTTCTGCAACAAACTGAGAGCAACAGACTAATGTTCATCAAATCCAGACTACAAGGTGTCTTTTTTCTGTCTGCCTTCCTTTTCCAAGACTCACAAACTGCATTTCAGGAATTGCTGTCAAGAGCGTCAAAAGTTATGCTTTTAAGAAAAGTTATCCGCTCATGGGTAAGGTATTCTGCCATGTATTCATTATAAAAAGAAGTTTAAAAAAAAAAAAAAGGATGTTGCAGATAAGAAGCATTAAGAATGACTTTACCACGTAATTGCAGCTTCTCTAGTCTAACGTTTCTTCAAAAAGGCTGGAGAAAGCAATATTTCTCAAAACAGGAGAAATTTCTTTACTCCTTTTTATTACTTTCTCAGAAAACTGTAACATTCTTACTACTATGGTAATATTGCAGGCTAGGGGCTTCTACAATCAATAGACGCACAAAGGTTAGGCTTCATAAGATAACCATGATGAAAAGATATATACATTTAAAAAGAAAAAAAAAAAAAAAAAAAAGGAAATGCTAACTGGACTCACAGGCTCACAGTAAACACCCCAGAGAGCAACCTCCAGAAAGAGATCCCTCCTCAGTGGTAGTCAGCCCTTAAATGGGATCTCCACCCCTTCCTGGTAGCACTGGCAAATTGCTTTCACCTGTGCTCCCATGGCTGACTTATTGCTTGCCTCAGGTGGTCAATAAGAGGTCCAGGCTGTGATCAACAGTTCCCATACAACCATCACATTACTTGAGAGAGAAAACTCTCAGCTTCAAAATACTATCTTTTAACATAGTCACCACCACTAGCTATGCATTTTTGATGTGATTTAGCAATGAACATGAGCCTGCATGCTGCATTTGTAAAAATCTGCACCAGCAGAGGTAAACTACTGCTGTTGTCACCACTGCTGAAGTCCAACATCTACCAGCTCCCTGAGCTCATGTCCATTGTCTGGACTCCATCCAGCAAGTGTCGGTGAATGTTGGTGGGTACAATTTTTTCCATACGGACTTTACCAATGCAGAGCAGAGGGGCAGGATCATCTACCTTGACCTGCTGACAACACTTTTCGGGAAGAGAGGATAAAGTTAAGGAATGAAGCAAGTCATTAATCTGAGCAAAAGTGAAAAAAAAAAAAAAATCAGGGGAGCAGAAAAATGAATAGATGGGGCAGGCACAAATCAATAGCAGGACTGTCATTGAACTCAACAGGAGGCAAGTTTTGTTCCCTAAAGAAGGACAATTTTTGCAATGACCCTCACTGTCCACTTTGCATCATACCTCTTTGAAATTCTAGGCCCCTTTCTTCCATCTTGAATGCAGGATTGCATATATGCAATACTGTGAAACAAGAACATTCTGCCTCTAAAACAATTTTGCTCACACTTCCACCTGCTCACCCTGCCACATCATCTGCCTCCTGGAGCAGCCCAGCCTGGCCAAGGGGTGGATGGGGCCAGGCTGAATGAATGAATGAATGAATGAATGAATGAATGAATGAATGAATGAATGAATGGGGCCTTATACATACTTCTAGAATTAGTCCAAGCACATTAATTTTTTTTTCCCTACAGGTTAAAGACTGCTGATTAGCTGCTTACTTTTTAGAAAGTTCTCTGTCCTTAGTATTTACACGAGTCTTTTTCTGACCTGCCGTAAGCCCGTTAGTCCAAACCAGATAAGGAGTCTAATTTTACAGCTGGAGATAGTGTAACACTGTTACTAGTTGATACTTGCTATGTCATTGCATTCTAGGATTATGTAATAAACAAAAGAACTGCCTCATAGAAGAGAAGGACTTATTAATTACAATGCAGTAGTGATCTTGTTTTTGGTGTTATTATTGCATATGTATATCTGCCTTTGCATTGTTAGTTCTAGAAGATACTGTCTACAGGTATTGCTGACAATTAAAAAAAAAAAAAAATTACAATTCTTATTTATTCTTGGAAATATATTTCTTTGCTTGCTATGAATCAGTTAATACTGAGGCACGATATTTTGCTGTGCTAGTGCACTTTATTGAATGTATCAAAGTACATAAGACATATTGATATTGGAACAAGTAAACACAGAAACAAAGACTGTGTCTAAAAAACCATTCCAAAGTTTTAGGAAGGAAGGATTATTATAGAATTCTGAGACTGCCTGATACAAGAAGAAAGTGGTTTAGGCAGATTCACATCATTTGACTTAACACACTCATTCTATATAAAAGAATTTAATCTCCAAGACTGGCAAGCCGAATTTTTAACAGAAACACTACTACGCAAATCAAAGAGCACTTCTGTTGTCATGCTATGTACTAACTGCCAGACACTTGTTTGCTTTACAAAATATGCATTAATTTATCAAATTACCCCGCAAAGTAAACAAAACTGAAGAAAACCTATGCATTTAAAGTGGTTAGGATTTGACAAAGAAAAAATAGGAAAGGTTCAAAAGTAGCAAATCCAATTTTTGGTTCTTCAGAAACAAGCTCATTTCCGGTAAAAGCTATTAGCTACTGCTATGTAAAGAAAATACAATTGATAATGTTCAGTGTTACAAATAAGAACTAATTTTGAAAAGTTAACTAGTGGATTTCATGATGGCATGACTACATGAGCGGATGAGGAAAATGCTTGATGTCATCTACCTTAAGGTCAGCAGAGACTTGGACATAGTCCCCATCATATCCTTCTTTTCAAATTCAAAATGTGTGGATTTGAAAGGTGGACTGATGAACAAAGTTTAGTCTAGTCATACCTTGAGAGTGGTGGTCATTGGCTCAATGTCTGGCTAGAGAAGTAACAAGTGGTGCTCCTCAGGGGTCGCTCTTTAATATCTTCAGCAGTGACATTGACAGTGGGATCAAGTACATTCTCATCAAGTTTGTGGATGACAGCAAGCTTATGTGATAAGGTGAAGATGACTGAGGGATGGGATGCCAGTGAGAGAGACTTAGCCAGCCTTTGTCAGTGGGACAAGGAGAAGCTCATGAGGTTCAAAAAATCCAAGTGCAGGGTACTGCACATGGGTAATGGCAACCAACCCCTTGTATCAGCACAAGTTGAAGGATGTCAGGACAGAGAACAGCCCTGCCACAATGGGCATAGGGATACTAGGAAATAGCAAGTGGACATGAAGTAGCAGTGTGTACCCTCACAGCCCAGAAAGCCACTCCTGTTCTGGACTGCACCAAAAGAATCGTGGTCAGCAGGTCAAGGTAGATGATCCTGCCCCTCTGCTCTGCCTTGGTGAGACCACATCTGGAGTACTCCATCCTGAATGCAACCCTAGCATACTGCTGACCGTCCCTGTTTTGTATCGTCAGAAAAGTGTTACTATTGCCATGAAGTGACATATTACCTTTCATTAACCCTTACATTTCCTAGATGATTGTGTTTTTTCTCCTTTTGTGACATCCATTCGTCACCCTCTCAGTTGGAGGACTGATAGGATTGAGATCTTACTTCTTCACAAGTGATCTTACTTCTTTAGAAGTTTAAAGCAACTATTTCTTCTTCCTGGTGATTATAGCGATAGTGAATCTTTCAACTGAAATGTAAAACTCGGGGGTGTTATAGAATAAATAGAGTAGATATGCTAAGCCAGTTTAAGTGACAACACTTTTCGGGAAGAGAGGATAAAGTTAAGGAATGAAGCAAGTCATTAATCTGAGCAAAAGTGAAAAAAAAAAAAAAAACATCAGGGGAGCAGAAAAATGAATAGATAGGGCACGCACAAATCAATAGCAGGACTGTCATTAAACTCAAAAGGAGGCAAGTTTTGTTCCCTAAAGAAGGACAATTTTTGCAATGACCCTCATTGTCCACTTTGCATCATATCTCTTTGAAATTCTAGGCCCCTTTCTTCCATCTTGAATGCAGGATTGCATATATGCAATACTGTGAAACAAGAACATTCTGCCTCTAAAACAATTTTGCTCACACTTCCACCTGCTCACCCTGCCACATCATCTGCCTCCTGGAGCAGCCCAGCCTGGCCAAGGGGTGGATGGGGCCAGGCTGAATGAATGAATGAATGAATGAATGAATGAATGAATAAATGAATGAATGAATGAAGGAATGAATGAATGGGGCCTTATACATACTTCTAGAATTAGTCCAAGCACAGTAATTTTTTTTCCCTACAGGTTAAAGACTGCTGATTAGCTGCTTACTTTTTAGAAAGTTCTCTGTCCTTAGTATTTACACGAGTCTTTTTCTGACCTGCCGTAAGCCCGTTAGTCCAAACCAGATAAGGAGTCTAATTTTACAGCTGGAGATAGTGTAACACTGTTACTAGTTGATACTTGCTATGTCATTGCATTCTAGTATTATGTAATAAACAAAAGAACTGCCTCATAGAAGAGAAGGACTTATTAATTACAATGCAGTAGTGATCTTGTTTTTGGTGTTATTATTGCATATGTATATCTGCCTTTGCATTGTTAGTTCTAGAAGATACTGTCTACAGGTATTGCTGACAATTAAAAAAAAAAAAAAAATTACAATTCTTATTTATTCTTGGAAATATATTTCTTTGCTTGCTATGAATCAGTTAATACTGAGGCACGATATTTTGCTGTGCTAGTGCACTTTTTTGAATGTATCAAAGTACATAAGACATATTGATATTGGAACAAGTAAACACAGAAACAAAGACTGTGTCTAAAAAACCATTCCAAAGTTTTAGGAAGGAAGGATTATTATAGAATTCTGAGACTGCCTGATACAAGAAGAAAGTGGTTTAGGCAGATTCACATCATTTGACTTAACACACTCATTCTATATAAAAGAATTTAATCTCCAAGACTGGCAAGCCGAATTTTTAACAGGAACACTACTACGCAAATCAAAGAGCACTTCTGTTGTCATGCTATGTACTAACTGCCAGACACTTGTTTGCTTTACAAAATATGCATTAATTTATCAAATTACCCCGCAAAATAAACAAAACTGAAGAAAACCTATGCATTTAAAGTGGTTAGGATTTGTCAAAGAAAAAATAGAAAAGGTTCAAAAGTAGCAAATCCAATTTTTGGTTCTTCAGAAACAAGCTCATTTCAGGTAAAAGCTATTAGCTACTGCTATGTAAAGAAAATACAATTGATAATGTTCAGTGTTACAAATAAGAACTAATTTTGAAAAGTTAACTAGTGGATTTCATGATGGCATGACTACATGAGCGGATGAGGAAAATGCTTGATGTCATCTACCTTAAGGTCAGCAGAGACTTGGACATAGTCCCCATCATATCCTTCTTTTCAAATTCAAAATGTGTGGATTTGAAAGGTGGACTGATGAACAAAGTTTAGTCTAGTCATACCTTGAGAGTGGTGGTCATTGGCTCAATGTCTGGCTAGAGAAGTAACAAGTGGTGCTCCTCAGGGGTCGCTCTTTAATATCTTCAGCAGTGACATTGACAGTGGGATCAAGTACATTCTCATCAAGTTTGTGGATGACAGCAAGCTATGTGATAAGGTGAAGATGACTGAGGGATGGGATGCCACTGAGAGAGACTTAGCCAGCCTTTGTCAGTGGGACAAGGAGAAGCTCATGAGGTTCAAAAAATCCAAGTGCAGGGTACTGCACATGGGTAATGGCAACCAACCCCTTGTATCAGCACAAGTTGAAGGATGTCAGGACAGAGAACAGCCCTGCCACAATGGGCATAGGGATACTAGGAAATAGCAAGTGGACATGAAGTAGCAGTGTGTACCCTCACAGCCCAGAAAGCCACTCCTGTCCTGGACTGCACCAAAAGAATCGTGGTCAGCAGGTCAAGGTAGATGATCCTGCCCCTCTGCTCTGCCTTGGTGAGACCACATCTGGAGTACTCCATCCTGAATGCAACCCTAGCATACTGCTGACCGTCCCTGTTTTGTATCGTCAAAAAAGTGTTACTATTGCCATGAAGTGACATATTACCTTTCATTAACCCTTACCTTTCCGAGATGATTGTGTTTTTTCTCCTTTTGTGACATCCATTCGTCACCCTCTCAGTTGGAGGACTGATAGGATTGAGATCTTACTTCTTCACAAGTGATCTTACTTCTTTAGAAGTTTAAAGCAACTATTTCTTCTTCCTGGTGATTATAGCGATAGTGAATCTTTCAACTGAAATGTAAAACTCGGGGGTGTTGTAGAATAAATAGAGTAGATATGCTAAGCCAGTTTAAGTGACAACACTTTTCGGGAAGAGAGGATAAAGATAAGGAATGAAGCAAGTCATTAATCTGAGCAAAAGTGAAAAAAAAAAAAACATCAGGGGAGCAGAAAAATGAATAGATAGGGCACGCACAAATCAATAGCAGGACTGTCATTAAACTCAAAAGGAGGCAAGTTTTGTTCCCTAAAGAAGGACAATTTTTGCAATGACCCTCATTGTCCACTTTGCATCATATCTCTTTGAAATTCTAGGCCCCTTTCTTCCATCTTGAATGCAGGATTGCATATATGCAATACTGTGAAACAAGAACATTCTGCCTCTAAAACAATTTTGCTCACACTTCCACCTGCTCACCCTGCCACATCATCTGCCTCCTGGAGCAGCCCAGCCTGGCCAAGGGGTGGATGGGGCCAGGCTGAATGAATGAATGAATGAATGAATGAATGAATGAATGAATGAATGAAGGAATGAATGAATGGGGCCTTATGCATACTTCTAGAATTAGTCCAAGCACAGTAATTTTTTTTCCCTACAGGTTAAAGACTGCTGATTAGCTGCTTACTTTTTAGAAAGTTCTCTGTCCTTAGTATTTACACGAGTCTTTTTCTGACCTGCCGTAAGCCCGTTAGTCCAAACCAGATAAGGAGTCTAATTTTACAGCTGGAGATAGTGTAACACTGTTACTAGTTGATACTTGCTATGTCATTGCATTCTAGGATTATGTAATAAACAAAAGAACTGCCTCATAGATGAGAAGGACTTATTAATTACAATGCAGTAGTGATCTTGTTTTTGGTGTTATTATTGCATATGTATATCTGCCTTTGCATTGTTAGTTCTAGAAGATACTGTCTACAGGTATTGCTGACAATTAAAAAAAAAAAATAAAAAATTACAATTCTTATTTATTCTTGGAAATATATTTCTTTGCTTGCTATGAATCAGTTAATACTGAGGCACGATATTTTGCTGTGCTAGTGCACTTTTTTGAATGTATCAAAGTACATAAGACATATTGATATTGTAACAAGTAAACACAGAAACAAAGACTGTGTCTAAAAAACCATTCCAAAGTTTTAGGAAGGAAGGATTATTATAGAATTCTGAGACTGCCTGATACAAGAAGAAAGTGGTTTAGGCAGATTCACATCATTTGACTTAACACACTCATTCTATATAAAAGAGTTTAATCTCCAAGACTGGCAAGCCGAATTTTTAACAGGAACATTACTACGCAAATCAAAGAGCACTTCTGTTGTCATGCTATGTACTAACTGCCAGACACTTGTTTGCTTTACAAAATATGCATTAATTTATCAAATTACCCCGCAAAATAAACAAAACTGAAGAAAACCTATGCATTTAAAGTGGTTAGGATTTGACAAAGAAAAAATAGGAAAGGTTCAAAAGTAGCAAATCCAATTTTTGGTTCTTCAGAAACAAGCTCATTTCAGGTAAAAGCTATTAGCTACTGCTATGTAAAGAAAATACAATTGATAATGTTCAGTGTTACAAATAAGAACTAATTTTGAAAAGTTAACTAGTGGATTTCATGATGGCATGACTACATGAGCGGATGAGGATAATTCTTGATGTCATCTACCTTAAGGTCAGCAGAGACTTGGACATAGTCCCCATCATATCCTTCTTTTCAAATTCAAAATGTGTGGATTTGAAAGGTGGACTGATGAACAAAGTTTAGTCTAGTCATACCTTGAGAGTGGTGGTCATTGGCTCAATGTCTGGCTAGAGAAGTAACAAGTGGTGCTCCTCAGGGGTCGCTCTTTAATATCTTCAGCAGTGACATTGACAGTGGGATCAAGTACATTCTCATCAAGTTTGTGGATGACAAAAAGCTATGTGATAAGGTGAAGATGACTGAGGGATGGGATGCCACTGAGAGAGACTTAGCCAGCCTTTGTCAGTGGGACAAGGAGAAGCTCATGAGGTTCAAAAAATCCAAGTGCAGGGTACTGCACATGGGTAATGGCAACCAACCCCTTGTATCAGCACAAGTTGAAGGATGTCAGGACAGAGAACAGCCCTGCCACAATGGGCATAGGGATACTAGGAAATAGCAAGTGGACATGAAGTAGCAGTGTGTACCCTCACAGCCCAGAAAGCCACTCCTGTCCTGGACTGCACCAAAAGAATCGTGGTCAGCAGGTCAAGGTAGATGATCCTGCCCCTCTGCTCTGCCTTGGTGAGACCACATCTGGAGTACTCCATCCTGAATGCAACCCTAGCATACTGCTGACCGTCCCTGTTTTGTATCGTCAAAAAAGTGTTACTATTGCCATGAAGTGACATATTACCTTTCATTAACCCTTACGTTTCCGAGATGATTGTGTTTTTTCTCCTTTTGTGACATCCATTCGTCACCCTCTCAGTTGGAGGACTGATAGGATTGAGATCTTACTTCTTCACAAGTGATCTTACTTCTTTAGAAGTTTAAAGCAACTATTTCTTCTTCCTGGTGATTATAGCGATAGTGAATCTTTCAACTGAAATGTAAAACTCGGGGGTGTTGTAGAATAAATAGAGTAGATATGCTAAGCCAGTTTAAGTGACAACACTTTTCGGGAAGAGAGGATAAAGATAAGGAATGAAGCAAGTCATTAATCTGAGCAAAAGTGAAAAAAAAAAAAAAAAACATCAGGGGAGCAGAAAAATGAATAGATAGGGCAGGCACAAATCAATAGCAGGACTGTCATTGAACTCAACAGGAGGCAAGTTTTGTTCCCTAAAGAAGGACAATTTTTGCAATGACCCTCATTGTCCACTTTGCATCATATCTCTTTGAAATTCTAGGCCCCTTTCTTCCATCTTGAATGCAGGATTGCATATATGCAATACTGTGAAACAAGAACATTCTGCCTCTAAAACAATTTTGCTCACACTTCCACCTGCTCACCCTGCCACATCATCTGCCTCCTGGAGCAGCCCAGCCTGGCCAAGGGGTGGATGGGGCCAGGCTGAATGAATGAATGAATGAATGAATGAATGAATGAATGAATGAATGAATGAATGAATGAATGAATGGGGCCTTATACATACTTCTAGAATTAGTCCAAGCACAGTAATTTTTTTTCCCTACAGGTTAAAGACTGCTGATTAGCTGCTTACTTTTTAGAAAGTTCTCTGTCCTTAGTATTTACACGAGTCTTTTTCTGACCTGCCGTAAGCCCGTTAGTCCAAACCAGATAAGGAGTCTAATTTTACAGCTGGAGATAGTGTAACACTGTTACTAGTTGATACTTGCTATGTCATTGCATTCTAGGATTATGTAATAAACAAAAGAACTGCCTCATAGATGAGAAGGACTTATTAATTACAATGCAGTAGTGATCTTGTTTTTGGTGTTATTATTGCATATGTATATCTGCCTTTGCATTGTTAGTTCTAGAAGATACTGTCTACAGGTATTGCTGACAATTAAAAAAAAAAAATAAAAAATTACAATTCTTATTTATTCTTGGAAATATATTTCTTTGCTTGCTATGAATCAGTTAATACTGAGGCACGATATTTTGCTGTGCTAGTGCACTTTTTTGAATGTATCAAAGTACATAAGACATATTGATATTGTAACAAGTAAACACAGAAACAAAGACTGTGTCTAAAAAACCATTCCAAAGTTTTAGGAAGGAAGGATTATTATAGAATTCTGAGACTGCCTGATACAAGAAGAAAGTGGTTTAGGCAGATTCACATCATTTGACTTAACACACTCATTCTATATAAAAGAGTTTAATCTCCAAGACTGGCAAGCCGAATTTTTAACAGGAACATTACTACGCAAATCAAAGAGCACTTCTGTTGTCATGCTATGTACTAACTGCCAGACACTTGTTTGCTTTACAAAATATGCATTAATTTATCAAATTACCCCGCAAAATAAACAAAACTGAAGAAAACCTATGCATTTAAAGTGGTTAGGATTTGACAAAGAAAAAATAGGAAAGGTTCAAAAGTAGCAAATCCAATTTTTGGTTCTTCAGAAACAAGCTCATTTCAGGTAAAAGCTATTAGCTACTGCTATGTAAAGAAAATACAATTGATAATGTTCAGTGTTACAAATAAGAACTAATTTTGAAAAGTTAACTAGTGGATTTCATGATGGCATGACTACATGAGCGGATGAGGATAATGCTTGATGTCATCTACCTTAAGGTCAGCAGAGACTTGGACATAGTCCCCATCATATCCTTCTTTTCAAATTCAAAATGTGTGGATTTGAAAGGTGGACTGATGAACAAAGTTTAGTCTAGTCATACCTTGAGAGTGGTGGTCATTGGCTCAATGTCTGGCTAGAGAAGTAACAAGTGGTGCTCCTCAGGGGTCGCTCTTTAATATCTTCAGCAGTGACATTGACAGTGGGATCAAGTACATTCTCATCAAGTTTGTGGATGACAGCAAGCTATGTGATAAGGTGAAGATGACTGAGGGATGGGATGCCACTGAGAGAGACTTAGCCAGCCTTTGTCAGTGGGACAAGGAGAAGCTCATGAGGTTCAAAAAATCCAAGTGCAGGGTACTGCACATGGGTAATGGCAACCAACCCCTTGTATCAGCACAAGTTGAAGGATGTCAGGACAGAGAACAGCCCTGCCACAATGGGCATAGGGATACTAGGAAATAGCAAGTGGACATGAAGTAGCAGTGTGTACCCTCACAGCCCAGAAAGCCACTCCTGTCCTGGACTGCACCAAAAGAATCGTGGTCAGCAGGTCAAGGTAGATGATCCTGCCCCTCTGCTCTGCCTTGGTGAGACCACATCTGGAGTACTCCATCCTGAATGCAACCCTAGCATACTGCTGACCGTCCCTGTTTTGTATCGTCAAAAAAGTGTTACTATTGCCATGAAGTGACATATTACCTTTCATTAACCCTTACGTTTCCTAGATGATTGTGTTTTTTCTCCTTTTGTGACATCCATTCGTCACCCTCTCAGTTGGAGGACTGATAGGATTGAGATCTTACTTCTTCAGAAGTGATCTTACTTCTTTAGAAGTTTAAAGCAACTATTTCTTCTTCCTGGTGATTATAGCGATAGTGAATCTTTCAACTGAAATGTAAAACTCGGGGGTGTTGTAGAATAAATAGAGTAGATATGCTAAGCCAGTTTAAGTGACAACACTTTTCGGGAAGAGAGGATAAAGATAAGGAATGAAGCAAGTCATTAATCTGAGCAAAAGTGAAAAAAAAAAAAAAAAACATCAGGGGAGCAGAAAAATGAATAGATAGGGCAGGCACAAATCAATAGCAGGACTGTCATTGAACTCAACAGGAGGCAAGTTTTGTTCCCTAAAGAAGGACAATTTTTGCAATGACCCTCATTGTCCACTTTGCATCATATCTCTTTGAAATTCTAGGCCCCTTTCTTCCATCTTGAATGCAGGATTGCATATATGCAATACTGTGAAACAAGAACATTCTGCCTCTAAAACAATTTTGCTCACACTTCCACCTGCTCACCCTGCCACATCATCTGCCTCCTGGAGCAGCCCAGCCTGGCCAAGGGGTGGATGGGGCCAGGCTGAATGAATGAATGAATGAATGAATGAATGAATGAATGAATGAATGAAGGAATGAATGAATGGGGCCTTATACATACTTCTAGAATTAGTCCAAGCACAGTAATTTTTTTTCCCTACAGGTTAAAGACTGCTGATTAGCTGCTTACTTTTTAGAAAGTTCTCTGTCCTTACACGAGTCTTTTTCTGACCTGCCGTAAGCCCGTTAGTCCAAACCAGATAAGGAGTCTAATTTTACAGCTGGAGATAGTGTAACACTGTTACTAGTTGATACTTGCTATGTCATTGCATTCTAGGATTATGTAATAAACAAAAGAACTGCCTCATAGAAGAGAAGGACTTATTAATTACAATGCAGTAGTGATCTTGTTTTTGGTGTTATTATTGCATATGTATATCTGCCTTTGCATTGTTAGTTCTAGAAGATACTGTCTACAGGTATTGCTGACAATTAAAAAAAAAAATAAAAAATTACAATTCTTATTTATTCTTGGAAATATATTTCTTTGCTTGCTATGAATCAGTTAATACTGAGGCACGATATTTTGCTGTGCTAGTGCACTTTTTTGAATGTATCAAAGTACATAAGACATATTGATATTGTAACAAGTAAACACAGAAACAAAGACTGTGTCTAAAAAACCATTCCAAAGTTTTAGGAAGGAAGGATTATTATAGAATTCTGAGACTGCCTGATACAAGAAGAAAGTGGTTTAGGCAGATTCACATCATTTGACTTAACACACTCATTCTATATAAAAGAATTTAATCTCCAAGACTGGCAAGCCGAATTTTTAACAGAAACACTACTACGCAAATCAAAGAGCACTTCTGTTGTCATGCTATGTACTAACTGCCAGACACTTGTTTGCTTTACAAAATATGCATTAATTTATCAAATTACCCTGCAAAGTAAACAAAACTGAAGAAAACCTATGCATTTAAAGTGGTTAGGATTTGACAAAGAAAAAATAGAAAAGGTTCAAAAGTAGCAAATCCAATTTTTGGTTCTTCAGAAACAAGCTCATTTCAGGTAAAAGCTATTAGCTACTGCTATGTAAAGAAAATACAATTGATAATGTTCAGTGTTACAAATAAGAACTAATTTTGAAAAGATAACTAGTGGATTTCATGATGGCATGACTACATGAGCGGATGAGGAAAATGCTTGATGTCATCTACCTTAAGGTCAGCAGAGACTTGGACATAGTCCCCATCATATCCTTCTTTTCAAATTCAAAATGTGTGGATTTGAAAGGTGGACTGATGAACAAAGTTTAGTCTAGTCATACCTTGAGAGTGGTGGTCATTGGCTCAATGTCTGGCTAGAGAAGTAACAAGTGGTGCTCCTCAGGGGTCGCTCTTTAATATCTTCAGCAGTGACATTGACAGTGGGATCAAGTACATTCTCATCAAGTTTGTGGATGACAGCAAGCTATGTGATAAGGTGAAGATGACTGAGGGATGGGATGCCACTGAGAGAGACTTAGCCAGCCTTTGTCAGTGGGACAAGGAGAAGCTCATGAGGTTCAAAAAATCCAAGTGCAGGGTACTGCACATGGGTAATGGCAACCAACCCCTTGTATCAGCACAAGTTGAAGGATGTCAGGACAGAGAACAGCCCTGCCACAATGGGCATAGGGATACTAGGAAATAGCAAGTGGACATGAAGTAGCAGTGTGTACCCTCACAGCCCAGAAAGCCACTCCTGTCCTGGACTGCACCAAAAGAATCGTGGTCAGCAGGTCAAGGTAGATGATCCTGCCCCTCTGCTCTGCCTTGGTGAGACCACATCTGGAGTACTCCATCCTGAATGCAACCCTAGCATACTGCTGACCGTCCCTGTTTTGTATCGTCAGAAAAGTGTTACTATTGCCATGAAGTGACATATTACCTTTCATTAACCCTTACCTTTCCGAGATGATTGTGTTTTTTCTCCTTTTGTGACATCCATTCGTCACCCTCTCAGTTGGAGGACTGATAGGATTGAGATCTTACTTCTTCAGAAGTGATCTTACTTCTTTAGAAGTTTAAAGCAACTATTTCTTCTTCCTGGTGATTATAGCGATAGTGAATCTTTCAACTGAAATGTAAAACTCGGGGGTGTTGTAGAATAAATAGAGTAGATATGCTAAGCCAGTTTAAGTGACAACACTTTTCGGGAAGAGAGGATAAAGATAAGGAATGAAGCAAGTCATTAATCTGAGCAAAAGTGAAAAAAAAAAAAAAAAAATCAGGGGAGCAGAAAAATGAATAGATAGGGCACGCACAAATCAATAGCAGGACTGTCATTAAACTCAACAGGAGGCAAGTTTTGTTCCCTAAAGAAGGACAATTTTTGCAATGACCCTCATTGTCCACTTTGCATCATATCTCTTTGAAATTCTAGGCCCCTTTCTTCCATCTTGAATGCAGGATTGCATATATGCAATACTGTGAAACAAGAACATTCTGCCTCTAAAACAATTTTGCTCACACTTCCACCTGCTCACCCTGCCACATCATCTGCCTCCTGGAGCAGCCCAGCCTGGCCAAGGGGTGGATGGGGCCAGGCTGAATGAATGAATGAATGAATGAATGAATGAATGAATGAATGGGGCCTTATACATACTTCTAGAATTAGTCCAAGCACAGTAATTTTTTTTCCCTACAGGTTAAAGACTGCTGATTAGCTGCTTACTTTTTAGAAAGTTCTCTGTCCTTAGTATTTACACGAGTCTTTTTCTGACCTGCCGTAAGCCCGTTAGTCCAAACCAGATAAGGAGTCTAATTTTACAGCTGGAGATAGTGTAACACTGTTACTAGTTGATACTTGCTATGTCATTGCATTCTAGGATTATGTAATAAACAAAAGAACTGCCTCATAGAAGAGAAGGACTTATTAATTACAATGCAGTAGTGATCTTGTTTTTGGTGTTATTATTGCATATGTATATCTGCCTTTGCATTGTTAGTTCTAGAAGATACTGTCTACAGGTATTGCTGACAATTAAAAAAAAAAATAAAAAATTACAATTCTTATTTATTCTTGGAAATATATTTCTTTGCTTGCTATGAATCAGTTAATACTGAGGCACGATATTTTGCTGTGCTAGTGCACTTTTTTGAATGTATCAAAGTACATAAGACATATTGATATTGGAACAAGTAAACACAGAAACAAAGACTGTGTCTAAAAAACCATTCCAAAGTTTTAGGAAGGAAGGATTATTATAGAATTCTGAGACTGCCTGATACAAGAAGAAAGTGGTTTAGGCAGATTCACATCATTTGACTTAACACACTCATTCTATATAAAAGAATTTAATCTCCAAGACTGGCAAGCCGAATTTTTAACAGAAACACTACTACGCAAATCAAAGAGCACTTCTGTTGTCATGCTATGTACTAACTGCCAGACACTTGTTTGCTTTACAAAATATGCATTAATTTATCAAATTACCCCGCAAAATAAACAAAACTGAAGAAAACCTATGCATTTAAAGTGGTTAGGATTTGTCAAAGAAAAAATAGGAAAGGTTCAAAAGTAGCAAATCCAATTTTTGGTTCTTCAGAAACAAGCTCATTTCAGGTAAAAGCTATTAGCTACTGCTATGTAAAGAAAATACAATTGATAATGTTCAGTGTTACAAATAAGAACTAATTTTGAAAAGTTAACTAGTGGATTTCATGATGGCATGACTACATGAGCGGATGAGGAAAATGCTTGATGTCATCTACCTTAAGGTCAGCAGAGACTTGGACATAGTCCCCATCATATCCTTCTTTTCAAATTCAAAATGTGTGGATTTGAAAGGTGGACTGATGAACAAAGTTTAGTCTAGTCATACCTTGAGAGTGGTGGTCATTGGCTCAATGTCTGGCTAGAGAAGTAACAAGTGGTGCTCCTCAGGGGTCGCTCTTTAATATCTTCAGCAGTGACATTGACAGTGGGATCAAGTACATTCTCATCAAGTTTGTGGATGACAGCAAGCTATGTGATAAGGTGAAGATGACTGAGGGATGGGATGCCACTGAGAGAGACTTAGCCAGCCTTTGTCAGTGGGACAAGGAGAAGCTCATGAGGTTCAAAAAATCCAAGTGCAGGGTACTGCACATGGGTAATGGCAACCAACCCCTTGTATCAGCACAAGTTGAAGGATGTCAGGACAGAGAACAGCCCTGCCACAATGGGCATAGGGATACTAGGAAATAGCAAGTGGACATGAAGTAGCAGTGTGTACCCTCACAGCCCAGAAAGCAAAATATCTCTTGGCTCACTTAAATACTGTCCTTGCCCTGTAAGTTTTAGCAAGTCACTTAAATTAGTGGTTGTAACACAATGAAAAGCACGACAGTGATAGCAGAGTAGCAAGACCCCAGGCTGCAGTGAGTGAAAACTTGCTAAACAGAGCAGTCATGGAGACAGAAAGAAGGAAAAAAAAACCTGCTTATCCTTGGAAGGCCTCAGCTATGCAGGGATCTCCAGATGAGATACCCTCACCTCCACTGCCAACACTTAAATGAGGTCTGGGAAGAGGAAGATCCTGTCAATACCCATACTGGTCATTCATGTGCACTGCATACACTTCAGCTCCCCTGGCTTGGCCCTGCCCCATCTATTCATTTTTCTGCTCCCCTGATTTTTTTATTTTTTTTTTCACTTTTGCTCAGATCAATGACTTGCTTCATTCCTTAACTTTATCCTCTCTTCCCGAAAAGTGTTGTCAGCAGGTCACTTAAACTGGCTTAGCATATCTACTCTATTTATTCTACAACACCCCTGAGTTTTACATTTCAGTTGAAAAATTCACTATCTCTATAATAACCTGGAAGAAGAAATAGTTGCTTTAAACTTCTAAAGAAGTAAGATCACTTGTGAAGAAGTAAGATCTCAATCCTATCAGTCCTCCAACTGAGAGGGTGACGAATGGATGTCACAAAAGGAGACAAAACACAATCATCTCGGAAAGGTAAGGGTTAATGAAAGGTAATATGTCACTTCATGGCAATAATAACACTTTTCTGATCATACAAAACAGGGACGGTCAGCAGTATGCTAGTGTTGCATTCAGGATGGAGTACTCCAGATGTGGTCTCACATCTGAGTGCCCATGTCTATGGGAGTGCAGACAGGGCTAGGCTCTGGGAGTTATATGCTCATATTCTGAATCCAGAAGGCCTACCGTCTGTTTCAGTAGTTCTCTAAAAGTATCGGACTTACCGTGCGAATGAAATGCCGTTTCTGCAGTGAGAAGCAGCAAGATGAGTATTTCATGGTCTCTGCTGCCATCTATTGTCACTTATTGGTACTAACAATTCTTGTTGGGATTCTCTTCATAACGGGAAACAGCACTTATGTACTATACTGTTGCAGGGACTTCAGAAGCTTGCTTCCTGTGACAAACCTAACTGCAGCTTTTCCATCTTTGAGTATGTACTGGGGATTATTGCCAAGCCCCAAGTAGGGGTATGAAAGAACAACAAAGGAATTCCATGAATTGTTATGGGCTGTGGATATATCCAGTTCTGCTTACTAATTTAAAAATAAAAATAAAATTAAAAAAACAAAAATTCTATGCTTTGTGGAAAGCAGCATCTTCTCTTGAAATCTTATCTGTCTTAGGAAAAAACACCTTTGTTTCTCAGCTTTGGTGCTGTCTTGTTCTTGATATGCTTTGTGAATTAACATGACAGTTTTCTAATGACAGCTCTCTCCCACGATCATCCCAGCGAACATGTGCTGCATCAACACAGGAATCTTCCTGAATTTCATTTCTCTATGTGCAGATTTCCAGAAGAGTGCAATGGAACCAGCAACAGGTTTTGCAAGAATGGGACTTATTTATTTCTCTGATCCATACTCCAATAATATTATTGTGTAAATAAATATGAAGCTTGAATTTTGCCAAGTTTTGAACTTTGAATGGACTTTGGCCTGTTTAAAGAAAGAATGTTCCTGAGCCTTTTCAGCATCACCAATCATCCGGCTTGCCTGGGTGGCATTAGCTGAAGAGTCATTGTCTTGGGCTGAAGATAACGTGTCCTTAGTATACATGAGTAACAAAGCTTCTTAGTAACGTATGACTAAAACATAAAATGAGAAAGCATAACACTAGTGGGAATCTGGACCTTGCTTTTGTGAAGGGAATGCATCAGTGTCTGATTCAAGGGAAGCAGTTGCAATTTTGAAGGAGTTCTCCAGGTGTTTGCCAGAGGTTTTTGATGAAATATTGCTCTGTCTCTGGGGCTATAACCTTGTTTTTCCCTGTTTGTGTTAAAGGCAGATTTACAATTCGCAATCAGTTAATATTGTTTGATCCTTAATTTCAGTTTTATTTACTTTCTTGCCAGAGTAACCTGGCATGTACAAGAATTTATGTCTTCCTACTTGTTTTCTCGGGCCGTATTCAATTAATCCCAAAAAGTAAGCCATTATTGGTGTGTTTATTGGGGATTGGCTGCTTCTGTTGTTACAAAATCATCTACGGGCAGTAAGATGCACCCGCGTGGATATCATCCACGAAAGATAAACTTCTTTATCCTGCTCTCCTAGCTGTAATTTAACCAGTGGAACTGCTAGGGTAGACTTCCCAAATTCTCATCCTTCATTTATGCAAGCAGAAATTGTCCCCTCTTTCTCAGTAATTTACGCATTACTTTCATTCCGATGGGGAAGAGCTCTCTCTGGGCTCTTCCAGCCCCCCCTTCCCCATTTCTCTCTGAGTGGATCCCTGGATCCTACGGCCCTACTCCAGTGCCGTGACACTAACAGCTGCTGTTATTCCCAGTTTACCTCCTCCTCTCCAGAGGCTCCCAGTACCAACACTGGGATTCTCTCTGCAGAGGCTAGTCTCACTTCCAGTGCCCTGCCCTCTCCTCTCACCTCCCCCTTTGCAAGTAATGCTGTTTGCAGCAGAAGTCTCCGGCTGCAGCTCACTCTCTCACACCAAGTTCTGCTCGCGGGGAAACGGTGTGGGGGGTTGCACCAGCACCAGCACTGATTAACTCACTTTCTCTTTAACCCTTTTTCCTTTGTCGCACCCTCAGTTACACTTCCACATACCCTCCATTCTACTTCTGTATACCAGTAACAATTACCTTTCTTATACCACCAAAACAGTTTGTCTCATTCCTTTCAAAATCCACAAATCAAACCGCACAATTCTTCAACTTCCACAAACATCCAGCACTTGGTCTCTCCTGATTAGGTACTCAATTAGAAAACTGGTCCCACTATTCCCTTTATGTTCCTAGTTTCTTATTTAATATTCCCCCGGGCGCTCCTGCAACACCCTTCCAATGTGACAACATACACCTGAGAGGTGTTTTGTTCGTTTTTCTGTTTGTCTGGTTTGGTATTTCTTCTGGTGTGAGAGCAACCTCTCCACCACCGAATAACTAACTAACTAACTAACACTTGAGGAGCATACACATACATTATGGAATTTCGAGCGACCATTCTTTGTAGTGTGGTTCTCTGTGGCTCCACTTCTGTGTTTTGTGATGACAAGGGTAGAAGGGAAAAGCCTCTCTTAAAGAGGCAGCTGGAGATTCGAGGAGCGACAGATGCTGTGCTCTCAGGGAGCACTTTGGAAGAAGTCGGGAGAGATCCTTTCTGGACTGCGCAGTAAATAACCCCCTGCGGAGGAAAGGCAGCAGGCTGAATTCGGACGTTCTGGGCTTCAGAACGGCACAACTTCGCTCTCACGGCTCGGAAGTGGCACTCGCGGTGAACTGCTCCGGAGCGATTGCCGTTGCTGCCCGAGAATCGCGCTTATCGCCGACTGCGGCTTTCAGCCTCCAGCCGCGGTGTCTTGTTAAACCGTACCCGAGAAAGCGCGACTGCAGCCGGGGGCTTTTCTCCGATCTGCGGGCTCTTCTCCGCACATCCGAAAGGAGCGGTTTGGACTTCGCCGTGCGTACATCTATGCAGAATGAACTACGCCTGGCTCTGAATGTTGTGTCCGTGCCTTCATTTCGAGCCACAATTCTTTGTAGTGTGGTTCTCTGTGGCTCCACTTCTGTGTTTTGTGATGACAAGGGTAGAAGGGAAAAGCCTCTCTTAAAGAGGCAGCTGGAGATTCGAGGAGCGACAGATGCTGTGCTCTCAGGGAGCACTTTGGAAGAAGTCGGGAGAGATCCTTTCTGGACTGCGCAGTAAATAACCCCCTGCGGAGGAAAGGCAGCAGGCTGAATTCGGACGTTCTGGGCTTCAGAACGGCACAACTTCGCTCTCACGGCTCGGAAGTGGCACTCGCTCCGGAAGCGGCACTTGCTCCGCAGCGCAACTGGTCCGGAGCGCCTGCTGTTGCTGACCGAGTAGCGGTACTCTCCAGCTGCCTCTTTAAGAGAGGCTTTTCCCTTCTACCCTTGTCATCACAAAACACAGAAGTGGAGCCACAGAGAACCACACTACAAAGAATTGTGGCTCGAAATGAAGGCACGGACACAACATTCAGAGCCAGGCGTAGTTCATTCTGCATAGATGTACGCACGGCGAAGTCCAAACCGCTCCTTTCGGATGTGCGGAGAAGAGCCCGCAGATCGGAGAAAAGCCCCCGGCTGCAGTGGCGCTTTCTCGGGTACGGTTTAACAAGACACCGCGGCTGGAGGCTGAAAGCCGCAGTCGGCGATAAGCGCGATTCTCGGGCAGCAACGGCAATCGCTCCGGAGCAGTTCACCGCGAGTGCCACTTCCGAGCCGTGAGAGCGAAGTTGTGCCGTTCTGAAGCCCAGAACGTCCGAATTCAGCCTGCTGCCTTTCCTCCGCAGGGGGTTATTTACTGCGCAGTCCAGAAAGGATCTCTCCCGACTTCTTCCAAAGTGCTCCCTGAGAGCACAGCATCTGTCGCTCCTCGAATCTCCAGCTGCCTCTTTAAGAGAGGCTTTTCCCTTCTACCCTTGTCATCACAAAACACAGAAGTGGAGCCACAGAGAACCACACTACAAAGAATGGTCGCTCGAAATTCCATAATGTATGTGTATGCTCCTCAAGTGTTAGTTAGTTAGTTAGTTATTCGGTGGTGGAGAGGTTGCTCTCACACCAGAAGAAATACCAAACCAGACAAACAGAAAAACGAACAAAACACCTCTCAGGTGTATGTTGTCACATTGGAAGGGTGTTGCAGGAGCGCCCGGGGGAATATTAAATAAGAAACTAGGAACATAAAGGGAATAGTGGGACCAGTTTTCTAATTGAGTACCTAATCAGGAGAGACCAAGTGCTGGATGTTTGTGGAAGTTGAAGAATTGTGCGGTTTGATTTGTGGATTTTGAAAGGAATGAGACAAACTGTTTTGGTGGTATAAGAAAGGTAATTGTTACTGGTATACAGAAGTAGAATGGAGGGTATGTGGAAGTGTAACTGAGGGTGCGACAAAGGAAAAAGGGTTAAAGAGAAAGTGAGTTAATCAGTGCTGGTGCTGGTGCAACCCCCCACACCGTTTCCCCGCGAGCAGAACTTGGTGTGAGAGAGTGAGCTGCAGCCGGAGACTTCTGCTGCAAACAGCATTACTTGCAAAGGGGGAGGTGAGAGGAGAGGGCAGGGCACTGGAAGTGAGACTAGCCTCTGCAGAGAGAATCCCAGTGTTGGTACTGGGAGCCTCTGGAGAGGAGGAGGTAAACTGGGAATAACAGCAGCTGTTAGTGTCACGGCACTGGAGTAGGGCCGTAGGATCCAGGGATCCACTCAGAGAGAAATGGGGAAGGGGGGGCTGGAAGAGCCCAGAGAGAGCTCTTCCCCATCGGAATGAAAGTAATGCGTAAATTACTGAGAAAGAGGGGACAATTTCTGCTTGCATAAATGAAGGATGAGAATTTGGGAAGTCTACCCTAGCAGTTCCACTGGTTAAATTACAGCTAGGAGAGCAGGATAAAGAAGTTTATCTTTCGTGGATGATATCCACGCGGGTGCATCTTACTGCCCGTAGATGATTTTGTAACAACAGAAGCAGCCAATCCCCAATAAACACACCAATAATGGCTTACTTTTTGGGATTAATTGAATACGGCCCGAGAAAACAAGTAGGAAGACATAAATTCTTGTACATGCCAGGTTACTCTGGCAAGAAAGTAAATAAAACTGAAATTAAGGATCAAACAATATTAACTGATTGCGAATTGTAAATCTGCCTTTAACACAAACAGGGAAAAACAAGGTTATAGCCCCAGAGACAGAGCAATATTTCATCAAAAACCTCTGGCAAACACCTGGAGAACTCCTTCAAAATTGCAACTGCTTCCCTTGAATCAGACACTGATGCATTCCCTTCACAAAAGCAAGGTCCAGATTCCCACTAGTGTTATGCTTTCTCATTTTATGTTTTAGTCATACGTTACTAAGAAGCTTTGTTACTCATGTATACTAAGGACACGTTATCTTCAGCCCAAGACAATGACTCTTCAGCTAATGCCACCCAGGCAAGCCGGATGATTGGTGATGCTGAAAAGGCTCAGGAACATTCTTTCTTTAAACAGGCCAAAGTCCATTCAAAGTTCAAAACTTGGCAAAATTCAAGCTTCATATTTATTTACACAATAATATTATTGGAGTATGGATCAGAGAAATAAATAAGTCCCATTCTTGCAAAACCTGTTGCTGGTTCCATTGCACTCTTCTGGAAATCTGCACATAGAGAAATGAAATTCAGGAAGATTCCTGTGTTGATGCAGCACATGTTCGCTGGGATGATCGTGGGAGAGAGCTGTCATTAGAAAACTGTCATGTTAATTCACAAAGCATATCAAGAACAAGACAGCACCAAAGCTGAGAAACAAAGGTGTTTTTTCCTAAGACAGATAAGATTTCAAGAGAAGATGCTGCTTTCCACAAAGCATAGAATTTTTGTTTTTTTAATTTTATTTTTATTTTTAAATTAGTAAGCAGAACTGGATATATCCACAGCCCATAACAATTCATGGAATTCCTTTGTTGTTCTTTCATACTTGGGGCTTGGCAATAATCCCCAGTACATACTCAAAGATGGAAAAGCTGCAGTTAGGTTTGTCACAGGAAGCAAGCTTCTGAAGTCCCTGCAACAGCATAGTACATAAGTGCTGTTTCCCGTTATGAAGAGAATCCCAACAAGAATTGTTAGTACCAATAAGTGACAATAGATGGCAGCAGAGACCATGAAATACTCATCTTGCTGTATCTCACTGCAGAAACGGCATTTCATTCGCACGGTAAGTCCGATACTTTTAGAGAACTACTGAAAGAGACGGTAGGCCTGCTGGATTCAGAATATGAGCATATAACTCCCAGAGCCTAGCCCTGTCTGCACTCCCATAGATATGGGCACTCAGATGTGAGACCACATCTGGAGTACTCCATCCTGAATGCAACACTAGCATACTGCTGACCGTCCCTGTTTTGTATGATCAGAAAAGTGTTATTATTGCCATGAAGTGACATATTACCTTTCATTAAACCTTACATTTCCGAGATGATTGTGTTTTGTCTCCTTTTGTGACATCCATTCGTCACAATCTCAGTTGGAGGACTGATAGCATTGAGATCTTATTTCTTCACAAGCGATCTTACTTCTTTAGAAGTTTAAAGCAACTATTTCTTCTTCCTGGTGATTATAGCGATAGTGAATTTTTCAACTGCAATGTAAAACTCGGGGGTGTTATAGAATAAATAGAGTAGATATGCTAAGCCAGTTTAAGTGACAACACTTTTCGGGAAGAGAGGATAAAGTTAAGGAATGAAGCAAGTCATTAATCTGAGCAAAAGTGAAAAAAAAAAAAAAAATCAGGGGAGCAGAAAAATGGATAGATGGGGCAGGCACAAATCAATAGCAGGACTGTCATTGAAATCAACAGGAGGCAAGTTTTGTTCCCCAAAGAAGGACAATTTTTGCAATGACCCTCATTGTCCACTTTGCATCATATCTCTTTGAAATTCTAGGCCCCTTTCTTCCATCTTGAATGCAGGATTGCATATCTGTAATTCTGTGAAACAAGAACATTCTGCCTCTAAAACAATTTTGCTCACACTTCCGCCTGCTCACCCTGCCACATCATCTGCCTCCTGGAGCAGCCCAGCCTGGCCAAGGGATGGATGAGACTGATCAATTTCCTCAAATTATGAGCCACACTGATATTACTGATAAATACAAACGTTCAGATAATAGATGCAAAATATATTATATTGCATAAACATCATCTTTAAATGATATAAAAAATTAGTCTCACCATCTTATTTGTCTGATAAATTGACAAATAATTTAGAAGGACATGGAAGAAGATGAATGGGCGAAACACATCCATCTGTTCCAATAACAAGTAAAGTGCTGTAAGTTTCCCTTGAATTTGTCGAATAACCTGCACAGATCTTCAAAAAACATTGTGAATTCTAACCAAAATGTATCTGTTACAGAGGGATTAAACCATTATAAGTATATATAGTATAAAGTACATACAGTACTAAACATTTTGAAAAAGGCAATGAAAAATGAAAATTTGTATAGAATTAAAATTGAGATTTTGAAGTAGTGAGTGAATGGTAATCAAAGAAATAAAGTGAAAATTTAGATTTTGTTGAATCCCAGGGAGTATACTCATGCAGGCAGTCCAGTTCGCTAATGTAGCTATCATTTCATATGGTCCTAAACTAAACCCATATGGTCCTAAACCCTAAACCCAACCCTAACCCTACCGTAAACCTAACCCTACCCTAATCCTAACCCTAATCCTAACCCTAACCCTAACCCATACCCTAACACTTACCCTAACCCTAACACTAACCCTAACCCTAAACCTAACCGTAACCCTAACCCTAACCCTAAACGAAACCCTAACCCTTACCTTAACCCTAACCCTAACCCTAACCCTAACTCTAACCCTAACCCTAACATTACCCTAACCCTAACCCTAACCCTACCCTAACCCTAACCCTAACCCTAACCCTACCCTTAACCCAATCCTAAAACTAACCCTAACCCTAAACCTAACCCCAACCCTAAACCTACCTTAACCCTAACCCTACCCTAACCCTACCCTAAACCCAAACCTAACCCTAACAATAACCCTAATCCTAAACCTAACCCTAACCCTAACCCTAACCCTAACCCTAACCCTAACCCTAAACCTACTCCTAACCCAAATCCTAAACCTAACCCTAACCCTAACCTTAACGACAACCCTAATCCTACCTTAACCCTAAACCCAACCCTAACCCTACCCTAAACCTAACCCTAACCCTAACCCTAACCCTAACCCTAACCGTAACCCTACTCCTAACCCAAATCCTAACCCTAACCCTAACTTTAACCTAACCCTAACCCTAACCCTAACCCTAACCCTAACCCTACCCTAACCCTGACCCTAACCCTAACCGTAACCCTACCCTAACCCTACCCATACCCCTACCCCTAACCGTAACCCTAACCCTACCCTAACCCCAACCCTAACCCTAACCCTAACCCTAACCCTAACCCTAACCCTAACCCTAACCCTAACCCTAACCCTAACCCTAACCCTAAACCTAACCCCAACCCAAAACCCAACCCTAACCCTAACCCTTACCCTAACCCTAATCCTAACTGTAACCCTAACCCTAACACTTACACTAACCCTAATCATAAATGTAACCCTAACCCTAATCCTAACCCTACCCTAACCCTAACCCTAACCCTAACCCTAACCCTAACCCTACCCTAACCCTAACCCTAACCCTAAACCTAACCGCACCCTAACCCTAACCCTAACCCTAACCCTAACCCTAACCCTAACCCTAACCCTAACCCTAACCCTAACCCTAACCCTACCCTAACCCTAACCCTTACCCTAACCCTAACCCTAACCCTAACCCTACCCTAACCCTAACCCTAACCCTAACCCTACCCTAACCCTAACCCTAACCCTAACCCTAACCCTAACCCTAACCCTAATTATTCGTCAATTTATCAGAATAACAGTACTATACATTTTGAAAAATTCAATGAAAAATGAAAATTTGTATAGAATTGAAATTGAGATTTTGAAGTTGTGAGTGAATGGTAATCAAAGAAATAAAGTGAAAATTTAGATTTTGTTGAATCCCAGGGAGTATACTCATGCAGGCAGTCCAGTTCGCTAATGTAGCTGTCTTTTCATATGGTCCTAAACTTCTACATTAGATTCAGTTGTTGCTTGCCTGCTTGTAGTCAGAACTCCAGAGAGATTTCCCTTTGGAATGTTAAAAATTGAGTTCTCCTGAATCAGCTTCCACAAAACAAATGTTCCTCATACAAACTTCCTCACACAAGGCTACTTTGTAAGAAGAAAAAAGATTAAATACAAGGCAAAATATCTCCTGGCTCACTTAAATACTGTCCTTGCCCTGTAAGTTTTAGCAAGTCACTTAAATTAGTGGTTGTAACACAATGAAAAGCACGACAGTGATAGCAGAGTAGCAAGACCCCAGGCTGCAGTGAGTGAAAACTTGCTAAACAGAGCAGTCATGGAGACAGAAAGAAGGAACAAAAAACCTGCTTATCCTTGGAAGGCCTCAGCTATGCAGGGATCTCCAGATGAGATACCCTCACCTCCACTGCCAACACTTAAATGAGGTCTGGGAAGAGGAAGATCCTGTCAATACCCATACTGGTCATTCATGTGCACTGCATACACTTCAGCTCCCCTGGCTTGGCCCTGCCTTACTACTAGGTGCTCAATCACTGTTTCAAGCCCAAGAGATGGGGCTGTCTACAGGTATTGCTGACAATTAAAAAAAAAAAATAAAAAATTACAATTCTTATTTATTCTTGGAAATATATTTCTTTGCTTGCTATGAATCAGTTAATACTGAGGCACGATATTTTGCTGTGCTAGTGCACTTTTTTGAATGTATCAAAGTACATAAGACATATTGATATTGTAACAAGTAAACACAGAAACAAAGACTGTGTCTAAAAAACCATTCCAAAGTTTTAGGAAGGAAGGATTATTATAGAATTCTGAGACTGCCTGATACAAGAAGAAAGTGGTTTAGGCAGATTCACATCATTTGACTTAACACACTCATTCTATATAAAAGAATTTAATCTCCAAGACTGGCAAGCCGAATTTTTAACAGAAACACTACTACGCAAATCAAAGAGCACTTCTGTTGTCATGCTATGCACTAACTGCCAGACACTTGTTTGCTTTACAAAATATGCATTAATTTATCAAATTACCCCGCAAAATAAACAAAACTGAAGAAAACCTATGCATTTAAAGTGGTTAGGATTTGACAAAGAAAAAATAGGAAAGGTTCAAAAGTAGCAAATCCAATTTTTGGTTCTTCAGAAACAAGCTCATTTCAGGTAAAAGCTATTAGCTACTGCTATGTAAAGAAAATACAATTGATAATGTTCAGTGTTACAAATAAGAACTAATTTTGAAAAGTTAACTAGTGGATTTCATGATGGCATGACTACATGAGCGGATGAGGAAAATGCTTGATGTCATCTACCTTAAGGTCAGCAGAGACTTGGACATAGTCCCCATCATATCCTTCTTTTCAAATTCAAAATGTGTGGATTTGAAAGGTGGACTGATGAACAAAGTTTAGTCTAGTCATACCTTGAGAGTGGTGGTCATTGGCTCAATGTCTGGCTAGAGAAGTAACAAGTGGTGCTCCTCAGGGGTCGCTCTTTAATATCTTCAGCAGTGACATTGACAGTGGGATCAAGTACATTCTCATCAAGTTTGTGGATGACAGCAAGCTATGTGATAAGGTGAAGATGACTGAGGGATGGGATGCCACTGAGAGAGACTTAGCCAGCCTTTGTCAGTGGGACAAGGAGAAGCTCATGAGGTTCAAAAAATCCAAGTGCAGGGTACTGCACATGGGTAATGGCAACCAACCCCTTGTATCAGCACAAGTTGAAGGATGTCAGGACAGAGAACAGCCCTGCCACAATGGGCATAGGGATACTAGGAAATAGCAAGTGGACATGAAGTAGCAGTGTGTACCCTCACAGCCCAGAAAGCCACTCCTGTCCTGGACTGCACCAAAAGAATCGTGGTCAGCAGGTCAAGGTAGATGATCCTGCCCCTCTGCTCTGCCTTGGTGAGACCACATCTGGAGTACTCCATCCTGAATGCAACCCTAGCATACTGCTGACCGTCCCTGTTTTGTATCGTCAGAAAAGTGTTACTATTGCCATGAAGTGACATATTACCTTTCATTAACCCTTACGTTTCCTAGATGATTGTGTTTTTTCTCCTTTTGTGACATCCATTCGTCACCCTCTCAGTTGGAGGACTGATAGGATTGAGATCTTACTTCTTCAGAAGTGATCTTACTTCTTTAGAAGTTTAAAGCAACTATTTCTTCTTCCTGGTGATTATAGCGATAGTGAATCTTTCAACTGAAATGTAAAACTCGGGGGTGTTGTAGAATAAATAGAGTAGATATGCTAAGCCAGTTTAAGTGACAACACTTTTCGGGAAGAGAGGATAAAGATAAGGAAAGAAGCAAGTCATTAATCTGAGCAAAAGTGAAAAAAAAAAAAAAAAATCAGGGGAGCAGAAAAATGAATAGATAGGGCAGGCACAAATCAATAGCAGGACTGTCATTAAACTCAAAAGGAGGCAAGTTTTGTTCCCTAAAGAAGGACAATTTTTGCAATGACCCTCATTGTCCACTTTGCATCATATCTCTTTGAAATTCTAGGCCCCTTTCTTCCATCTTGAATGCAGGATTGCATATATGCAATACTGTGAAACAAGAACATTCTGCCTCTAAAACAATTTTGCTCACACTTCCGCCTGCTCACCCTGCCACATCATCTGCCTCCTGGAGCAGCCCAGCCTGGCCAAGGGATGGATGAGACTGATCAATTTCCTCAAATTATGAGCCACACTGATATTACTGATAAATACAAACGTTCAGATAATAGATGCAAAATATATTATATTGCATAAACATCATCTTTAAATGATATAAAAAATTAGTCTCACCATCTTATTTGTCTGATAAATTGACAAATAATTTAGAAGGACATGGAAGAAGATGAATGGGCGAAACACATCCATCTGTTCCAATAACAAGTGAAGTGCTGTATGTTTCCCTTGAATTTGTCGAATAACCTGCACAGATCTTCAAAAAACATTGTGAATTCTAACCACAATGTATCTGTTACAGAGGGATTAAACCATTATAAGTATATATAGTATAAAGTACATACAGTACTAAACATTTTGAAAAAGGCAATGAAAAATGAAAATTTGTATAGAATTAAAATTGAGATTTTGAAGTAGTGAGTGAATGGTAATCAAAGAAATAAAGTGAAAATTTAGATTTTGTTGAATCCCAGGGAGTATACTCATGCAGGCAGTCCAGTTCGCTAATGTAGCTATCATTTCATATGGTCCTAAACTAAACCCATATGGTCCTAAACCCTAAACCCAACCCTAACCCTACCGTAAACCTAACCCTACCCTAATCCTAACCCTAATCCTAACCCTAACCCTAACCCATACCCTAACACTTACCCTAACCCTAACACTAACCCTAACCCTAAACCTAACCGTAACCCTAACCCTAACCCTAAACGAAACCCTAACCCTTACCTTAACCCTAACCCTAACCCTAACCCTAACTCTAACCCTAACCCTAACATTACCCTAACCCTAACCCTAACCCTACCCTAACCCTAACCCTAACCCTAACCCTACCCTTAACCCAATCCTAAAACTAACCCTAACCCTAAACCTAACCCCAACCCTAAACCTACCTTAACCCTAAACCCAAGCCTAACCCTACCCTAAAGCTAACCCTAACCCTACCCTAACCCTACCCTAAACCCAAACCTAACCCTAACAATAACCCTAATCCTAAACCTAACCCTAACCCTAACCCTAACCCTAACCCTAACCCTAACCCTAACCCTAACCCTAACCCTAAACCTACTCCTAACCCAAATCCTAAACCTAACCCTAACCCTAACCTTAACGACAACCCTAATCCTACCTTAACCCTAAACCCAACCCTAACCCTACCCTAAACCTAACCCTAACCCTAACCCTAACCCTAACCCTAACCCTAACCCTAACCCTAACCCTAACCCTAACCGTAACCCTACTCCTAACCCAAATCCTAACCCTAACCCTAACTTTAACCTAACCCTAACCCTAACCCTAACCCTAACCCTAACCCTAACCCTAACCCTAACCCTACCCTAACCCTGACCCTAACCCTAACCGTAACCCTACCCTAACCCTACCCATACCCCTACCCCTAACCGGAACCCTAACCCTACCCTAACCCCAATCCTAACCCTAACCCTAACCCTAACCCTAACCCTAACCCTAACCCTAACCCTAACCCTAAACCTAACCCCAACCCAAAACCCAACCCTAACCCTAACCCTTACCCTAACCCTAATCCTAACTGTAACCCTAACCCTAACACTTACACTAACCCTAATCATAAATGTAACCCTAACCCTAATCCTAACCCTACCCTAACCCTAACCCTAACCCTAACCCTAACCCTAACCCTACCCTAACCCTAACCCTAACCCTAAACCTAACCGCACCCTAACCCTAACCCTAACCCTAACCCTAACCCTAACCCTAACCCTAACCCTAACCCTAACCCTAACCCTAACCCTACCCTAACCCTAACCCTTACCCTAACCCTAACCCTAACCCTAACCCTACCCTAACCCTAACCCTAACCCTAACCCTACCCTAACCCTAACCCTAACCCTAACCCTAACCCTAACCCTAACCCTAACCCTAATTATTCGTCAATTTATCAGAATAACAGTACTATACATTTTGAAAAATTCAATGAAAAATGAAAATTTGTATAGAATTGAAATTGAGATTTTGAAGTTGTGAGTGAATGGTAATCAAAGAAATAAAGTGAAAATTTAGATTTTGTTGAATCCCAGGGAGTATACTCATGCAGGCAGTCCAGTTCGCTAATGTAGCTGTCTTTTCATATGGTCCTAAACTTCTACATTAGATTCAGTTGTTGCTTGCCTGCTTGTAGTCAGAACTCCAGAGAGATTTCCCTTTGGAATGTTAAAAATTGAGTTCTCCTGAATCAGCTTCCACAAAACAAATGTTCCTCATACAAACTTCCTCACACAAGGCTACTTTGTAAGAAGAAAAAAGATTAAATACAAGGCAAAATATCTCCTGGCTCACTTAAATACTGTCCTTGCCCTGTAAGTTTTAGCAAGTCACTTAAATTAGTGGTTGTAACACAATGAAAAGCACGACAGTGATAGCAGAGTAGCAAGACCCCAGGCTGCAGTGAGTGAAAACTTGCTAAACAGAGCAGTCATGGAGACAGAAAGAAGGAACAAAAAACCTGCTTATCCTTGGAAGGCCTCAGCTATGCAGGGATCTCCAGATGAGATACCCTCACCTCCACTGCCAACACTTAAATGAGGTCTGGGAAGAGGAAGATCCTGTCAATACCCATACTGGTCATTCATGTGCACTGCATACACTTCAGCTCCCCTGGCTTGGCCCTGCCTTACTACTAGGTGCTCAATCACTGTTTCAAGCCCAAGAGATGGGGCTGTCTACAGGTATTGCTGACAATTAAAAAAAAAAAATAAAAAATTACAATTCTTATTTATTCTTGGAAATATATTTCTTTGCTTGCTATGAATCAGTTAATACTGAGGCACGATATTTTGCTGTGCTAGTGCACTTTTTTGAATGTATCAAAGTACATAAGACATATTGATATTGGAACAAGTAAACACAGAAACAAAGACTGTGTCTAAAAAACCATTCCAAAGTTTTAGGAAGGAAGGATTATTATAGAATTCTGAGACTGCCTGATACAAGAAGAAAGTGGTTTAGGCAGATTCACATCATTTGACTTAACACACTCATTCTATATAAAAGAATTTAATCTCCAAGACTGGCAAGCCGAATTTTTAACAGAAACACTACTACGCAAATCAAAGAGCACTTCTGTTGTCATGCTATGCACTAACTGCCAGACACTTGTTTGCTTTACAAAATATGCATTAATTTATCAAATTACCCCGCAAAATAAACAAAACTGAAGAAAACCTATGCATTTAAAGTGGTTAGGATTTGACAAAGAAAAAATAGGAAAGGTTCAAAAGTAGCAAATCCAATTTTTGGTTCTTCAGAAACAAGCTCATTTCAGGTAAAAGCTATTAGCTACTGCTATGTAAAGAAAATACAATTGATAATGTTCAGTGTTACAAATAAGAACTAATTTTGAAAAGTTAACTAGTGGATTTCATGATGGCATGACTACATGAGCGGATGAGGAAAATGCTTGATGTCATCTACCTTAAGGTCAGCAGAGACTTGGACATAGTCCCCATCATATCCTTCTTTTCAAATTCAAAATGTGTGGATTTGAAAGGTGGACTGATGAACAAAGTTTAGTCTAGTCATACCTTGAGAGTGGTGGTCATTGGCTCAATGTCTGGCTAGAGAAGTAACAAGTGGTGCTCCTCAGGGGTCGCTCTTTAATATCTTCAGCAGTGACATTGACAGTGGGATCAAGTACATTCTCATCAAGTTTGTGGATGACAGCAAGCTATGTGATAAGGTGAAGATGACTGAGGGATGGGATGCCACTGAGAGAGACTTAGCCAGCCTTTGTCAGTGGGACAAGGAGAAGCTCATGAGGTTCAAAAAATCCAAGTGCAGGGTACTGCACATGGGTAATGGCAACCAACCCCTTGTATCAGCACAAGTTGAAGGATGTCAGGACAGAGAACAGCCCTGCCACAATGGGCATAGGGATACTAGGAAATAGCAAGTGGACATGAAGTAGCAGTGTGTACCCTCACAGCCCAGAAAGCCACTCCTGTCCTGGACTGCACCAAAAGAATCGTGGTCAGCAGGTCAAGGTAGATGATCCTGCCCCTCTGCTCTGCCTTGGTGAGACCACATCTGGAGTACTCCATCCTGAATGCAACCCTAGCATACTGCTGACCGTCCCTGTTTTGTATCGTCAGAAAAGTGTTACTATTGCCATGAAGTGACATATTACCTTTCATTAACCCTTACGTTTCCGAGATGATTGTGTTTTTTCTCCTTTTGTGACATCCATTCGTCACCCTCTCAGTTGGAGGACTGATAGGATTGAGATCTTACTTCTTCAGAAGTGATCTTACTTCTTTAGAAGTTTAAAGCAACTATTTCTTCTTCCTGGTGATTATAGCGATAGTGAATCTTTCAACTGAAATGTAAAACTCGGGGGTGTTGTAGAATAAATAGAGTAGATATGCTAAGCCAGTTTAAGTGACAACACTTTTCGGGAAGAGAGGATAAAGATAAGGAAAGAAGCAAGTCATTAATCTGAGCAAAAGTGAAAAAAAAAAAAAAAATCAGGGGAGCAGAAAAATGAATAGATAGGGCAGGCACAAATCAATAGCAGGACTGTCATTAAACTCAAAAGGAGGCAAGTTTTGTTCCCTAAAGAAGGACAATTTTTGCAATGACCCTCATTGTCCACTTTGCATCATATCTCTTTGAAATTCTAGGCCCCTTTCTTCCATCTTGAATGCAGGATTGCATATATGCAATACTGTGAAACAAGAACATTCTGCCTCTAAAACAATTTTGCTCACACTTCCGCCTGCTCACCCTGCCACATCATCTGCCTCCTGGAGCAGCCCAGCCTGGCCAAGGGATGGATGAGACTGATCAATTTCCTCAAATTATGAGCCACACTGATATTACTGATAAATACAAACGTTCAGATAATAGATGCAAAATATATTATATTGCATAAACATCATCTTTAAATGATATAAAAAATTAGTCTCACCATCTTATTTGTCTGATAAATTGACAAATAATTTAGAAGGACATGGAAGAAGATGAATGGGCGAAACACATCCATCTGTTCCAATAACAAGTGAAGTGCTGTATGTTTCCCTTGAATTTGTCGAATAACCTGCACAGATCTTCAAAAAACATTGTGAATTCTAACCACAATGTATCTGTTACAGAGGGATTAAACCATTATAAGTATATATAGTATAAAGTACATACAGTACTAAACATTTTGAAAAAGGCAATGAAAAATGAAAATTTGTATAGAATTAAAATTGAGATTTTGAAGTAGTGAGTGAATGGTAATCAAAGAAATAAAGTGAAAATTTAGATTTTGTTGAATCCCAGGGAGTATACTCATGCAGGCAGTCCAGTTCGCTAATGTAGCTATCATTTCATATGGTCCTAAACTAAACCCATATGGTCCTAAACCCTAAACCCAACCCTAACCCTACCGTAAACCTAACCCTACCCTAATCCTAACCCTAATCCTAACCCTAACCCTAACCCATACCCTAACACTTACCCTAACCCTAACACTAACCCTAACCCTAAACCTAACCGTAACCCTAACCCTAACCCTAAACGAAACCCTAACCCTTACCTTAACCCTAACCCTAACCCTAACCCTAACTCTAACCCTAACCCTAACATTACCCTAACCCTAACCCTAACCCTACCCTAACCCTAACCCTAACCCTAACCCTACCCTTAACCCAATCCTAAACCTAACCCTAACCCTAAACCTAACCCCAACACTAAACCTACCTTAACCCTAAACCCACGCCTAACCCTACCCTAAAGCTAACCCTAACCCTACCCTAACCCTACCCTAAACCCAAACCTAACCCTAACAATAACCCTAATCCTAAACCTAACCCTAACCCTAACCCTAACCCTAACCCTAACCCTAACCCTAACCCTAACCCTAACCCTAACCCTAACCCTAACCCTAACCCTAACCCTAAACCTACTCCTAACCCAAATCCTAAACCTAACCCTAACCCTAACCTTAACGACAACCCTAATCCTACCTTAACCCTAAACCCAACCCTAACCCTACCCTAAACCTAACCCTAACCCTAACCCTAACCCTAACCCTAACCCTAACCCTAACCGTAACCCTACTCCTAACCCAAATCCTAACCCTAACCCTAACTTTAACCTAACCCTAACCCTAACCCTAACCCTAACCCTAACCCTAACCCTAACCCTAACCCTAACCCTAACCCTAACCCTAAACCTAACCCCAACCCAAAACCCAACCCTAACCCTAACCCTAACCCTAACCCTAATCCTAACTGTAACCCTAACCCTAACACTTACACTAACCCTAATCATAAATGTAACCCTAACCCTAATCCTAACCCTACCCTAACCCTAACCCTAACCCTAACCCTAACCCTAACCCTACCCTAACCCTAACCCTAACCCTAAACCTAACCGCACCCTAACCCTAACCCTAACCCTAACCCTAACCCTAACCCTAACCCTAACCCTAACCCTACCCTAACCCTAACCCTTACCCTAACCCTAACCCTAACCCTAACCCTACCCTAACCCTAACCCTAACCCTAACCCTACCCTAACCCTAACCCTAACCCTAACCCTAACCCTAACCCTAACCCTAATTATTCGTCAATTTATCAGAATAACAGTACTATACATTTTGAAAAATTCAATGAAAAATGAAAATTTGTATAGAATTGAAATTGAGATTTTGAAGTTGTGAGTGAATGGTAATCAAAGAAATAAAGTGAAAATTTAGATTTTGTTGAATCCCAGGGAGTATACTCATGCAGGCAGTCCAGTTCGCTAATGTAGCTGTCTTTTCATATGGTCCTAAACTTCTACATTAGATTCAGTTGTTGCTTGCCTGCTTGTAGTCAGAACTCCAGAGAGATTTCCCTTTGGAATGTTAAAAATTGAGTTCTCCTGAATCAGCTTCCACAAAACAAATGTTCCTCATACAAACTTCCTCACACAAGGCTACTTTGTAAGAAGAAAAAAGATTAAATACAAGGCAAAATATCTCCTGGCTCACTTAAATACTGTCCTTGCCCTGTAAGTTTTAGCAAGTCACTTAAATTAGTGGTTGTAACACAATGAAAAGCACGACAGTGATAGCAGAGTAGCAAGACCCCAGGCTGCAGTGAGTGAAAACTTGCTAAACAGAGCAGTCATGGAGACAGAAAGAAGGAACAAAAAACCTGCTTATCCTTGGAAGGCCTCAGCTATGCAGGGATCTCCAGATGAGATACCCTCACCTCCACTGCCAACACTTAAATGAGGTCTGGGAAGAGGAAGATCCTGTCAATACCCATACTGGTCATTCATGTGCACTGCATACACTTCAGCTCCCCTGGCTTGGCCCTGCCTTACTACTAGGTGCTCAATCACTGTTTCAAGCCCAAGAGATGGGGCTGTCTACAGGTATTGCTGACAATTAAAAAAAAAAAATAAAAAATTACAATTCTTATTTATTCTTGGAAATATATTTCTTTGCTTGCTATGAATCAGTTAATACTGAGGCACGATATTTTGCTGTGCTAGTGCACTTTTTTGAATGTATCAAAGTACATAAGACATATTGATATTGTAACAAGTAAACACAGAAACAAAGACTGTGTCTAAAAAACCATTCCAAAGTTTTAGGAAGGAAGGATTATTATAGAATTCTGAGACTGCCTGATACAAGAAGAAAGTGGTTTAGGCAGATTCACATCATTTGACTTAACACACTCATTCTATATAAAAGAATTTAATCTCCAAGACTGGCAAGCCGAATTTTTAACAGAAACACTACTACGCAAATCAAAGAGCACTTCTGTTGTCATGCTATGCACTAACTGCCAGACACTTGTTTGCTTTACAAAATATGCATTAATTTATCAAATTACCCCGCAAAATAAACAAAACTGAAGAAAACCTATGCATTTAAAGTGGTTAGGATTTGACAAAGAAAAAATAGGAAAGGTTCAAAAGTAGCAAATCCAATTTTTGGTTCTTCAGAAACAAGCTCATTTCAGGTAAAAGCTATTAGCTACTGCTATGTAAAGAAAATACAATTGATAATGTTCAGTGTTACAAATAAGAACTAATTTTGAAAAGTTAACTAGTGGATTTCATGATGGCATGACTACATGAGCGGATGAGGAAAATGCTTGATGTCATCTACCTCAAGGTCAGCAGAGACTTGGACATAGTCCCCATCATATCCTTCTTTTCAAATTCAAAATGTGTGGATTTGAAAGGTGGACTGATGAACAAAGTTTAGTCTAGTCATACCTTGAGAGTGGTGGTCATTGGCTCAATGTCTGGCTAGAGAAGTAACAAGTGGTGCTCCTCAGGGGTCGCTCTTTAATATCTTCAGCAGTGACATTGACAGTGGGATCAAGTACATTCTCATCAAGTTTGTGGATGACAGCAAGCTATGTGATAAGGTGAAGATGACTGAGGGATGGGATGCCACTGAGAGAGACTTAGCCAGCCTTTGTCAGTGGGACAAGGAGAAGCTCATGAGGTTCAAAAAATCCAAGTGCAGGGTACTGCACATGGGTAATGGCAACCAACCCCTTGTATCAGCACAAGTTGAAGGATGTCAGGACAGAGAACAGCCCTGCCACAATGGGCATAGGGATACTAGGAAATAGCAAGTGGACATGAAGTAGCAGTGTGTACCCTCACAGCCCAGAAAGCCACTCCTGTCCTGGACTGCACCAAAAGAATCGTGGTCAGCAGGTCAAGGTAGATGATCCTGCCCCTCTGCTCTGCCTTGGTGAGACCACATCTGGAGTACTCCATCCTGAATGCAACCCTAGCATACTGCTGACCGTCCCTGTTTTGTATCGTCAGAAAAGTGTTACTATTGCCATGAAGTGACATATTACCTTTCATTAACCCTTACGTTTCCGAGATGATTGTGTTTTTTCTCCTTTTGTGACATCCATTCGTCACCCTCTCAGTTGGAGGACTGATAGGATTGAGATCTTACTTCTTCACAAGTGATCTTACTTCTTTAGAAGTTTAAAGCAACTATTTCTTCTTCCTGGTGATTATAGCGATAGTGAATCTTTCAACTGAAATGTAAAACTCGGGGGTGTTGTAGAATAAATAGAGTAGATATGCTAAGCCAGTTTAAGTGACAACACTTTTCGGGAAGAGAGGATAAAGATAAGGAAAGAAGCAAGTCATTAATCTGAGCAAAAGTGAAAAAAAAAAAAAAAAATCAGGGGAGCAGAAAAATGAATAGATAGGGCAGGCACAAATCAATAGCAGGACTGTCATTAAACTCAAAAGGAGGCAAGTTTTGTTCCCTAAAGAAGGACAATTTTTGCAATGACCCTCATTGTCCACTTTGCATCATATCTCTTTGAAATTCTAGGCCCCTTTCTTCCATCTTGAATGCAGGATTGCATATATGCAATACTGTGAAACAAGAACATTCTGCCTCTAAAACAATTTTGCTCACACTTCCACCTGCTCACCCTGCCACATCATCTGCCTCCTGGAGCAGCCCAGCCTGGCCAAGGGGTGGATGGGGCCAGGCTGAATGAATGAATGAATGAATGAATGAATGAATGAATGAATGGGGCCTTATACATACTTCTAGAATTAGTCCAAGCACAGTAATTTTTTTTTCCCTACAGGTTAAAGACTGCTGATTAGCTGCTTACTTTTTAGAAAGTTCTCTGTCCTTAGTATTTACACGAGTCTTTTTCTGACCTGCCGTAAGCCGGTTAGTCCAAACCAGATAAGGAGTCTAATTTTACAGCTGGAGATAGTGTAACACTGTTACTAGTTGATACTTGCTATGTCATTGCATTCTAGGATTATGTAATAAACAAAAGAACTGCCTCATAGAAGAGAAGGACTTATTAATTACAATGCAGTAGTGATCTTGTTTTTGGTGTTATTATTGCATATGTATATCTGCCTTTGCATTGTTAGTTCTAGAAGATACTGTCTACAGGTATTGCTGACAATTAAAAAAAAAAAAAAAAAAATTACAATTCTTATTTATTCTTGGAAATATATTTCTTTGCTTGCTATGAATCAGTTAATACTGAGGCACGATATTTTGCTGTGCTAGTGCACTTTTTTGAATGTATCAAAGTACATAAGACATATTGATATTGGAACAAGTAAACACAGAAACAAAGACTGTGTCTAAAAAACCATTCCAAAGTTTTAGGAAGGAAGGATTATTATAGAATTCTGAGACTGCCTGATACAAGAAGAAAGTGGTTTAGGCAGATTCACATCATTTGACTTAACACACTCATTCTATATAAAAGAATTTAATCTCCAAGACTGGCAAGCCGAATTTTTAACAGAAACACTACTACGCAAATCAAAGAGCACTTCTGTTGTCATGCTATGTACTAACTGCCAGACACTTGTTTGCTTTACAAAATATGCATTAATTTATCAAATTACCCCGCAAAATAAACAAAACTGAAGAAAACCTATGCATTTAAAGTGGTTAGGATTTGACAAAGAAAAAATAGGAAAGGTTCAAAAGTAGCAAATCCAATTTTTGGTTCTTCAGAAACAAGCTCATTTCAGGTAAAAGCTATTAGCTACTGCTATGTAAAGAAAATACAATTGATAATGTTCAGTGTTACAAATAAGAACTAATTTTGAAAAGTTAACTAGTGGATTTCATGATGGCATGACTACATGAGCGGATGAGGAAAATGCTTGATGTCATCTACCTCAAGGTCAGCAGAGACTTGGACATAGTCCCCATCATATCCTTCTTTTCAAATTCAAAATGTGTGGATTTGAAAGGTGGACTGATGAACAAAGTTTAGTCTAGTCATACCTTGAGAGTGGTGGTCATTGGCTCAATGTCTGGCTAGAGAAGTAACAAGTGGTGCTCCTCAGGGGTCGCTCTTTAATATCTTCAGCAGTGACATTGACAGTGGGATCAAGTACATTCTCATCAAGTTTGTGGATGACAGCAAGCTATGTGATAAGGTGAAGATGACTGAGGGATGGGATGCCACTGAGAGAGACTTAGCCAGCCTTTGTCAGTGGGACAAGGAGAAGCTCATGAGGTTCAAAAAATCCAAGTGCAGGGTACTGCACATGGGTAATGGCAACCAACCCCTTGTATCAGCACAAGTTGAAGGATGTCAGGACAGAGAACAGCCCTGCCACAATGGGCATAGGGATACTAGGAAATAGCAAGTGGACATGAAGTAGCAGTGTGTACCCTCACAGCCCAGAAAGCCACTCCTGTCCTGGACTGCACCAAAAGAATCGTGGTCAGCAGGTCAAGGTAGATGATCCTGCCCCTCTGCTCTGCCTTGGTGAGACCACATCTGGAGTACTCCATCCTGAATGCAACCCTAGCATACTGCTGACCGTCCCTGTTTTGTATCGTCAGAAAAGTGTTACTATTGCCATGAAGTGACATATTACCTTTCATTAACCCTTACGTTTCCGAGATGATTGTGTTTTTTCTCCTTTTGTGACATCCATTCGTCACCCTCTCAGTTGGAGGACTGATAGGATTGAGATCTTACTTCTTCACAAGTGATCTTACTTCTTTAGAAGTTTAAAGCAACTATTTCTTCTTCCTGGTGATTATAGCGATAGTGAATCTTTCAACTGAAATGTAAAACTCGGGGGTGTTGTAGAATAAATAGAGTAGATATGCTAAGCCAGTTTAAGTGACAACACTTTTCGGGAAGAGAGGATAAAGATAAGGAAAGAAGCAAGTCATTAATCTGAGCAAAAGTGAAAAAAAAAAAAAAAAATCAGGGGAGCAGAAAAATGAATAGATAGGGCAGGCACAAATCAATAGCAGGACTGTCATTAAACTCAAAAGGAGGCAAGTTTTGTTCCCTAAAGAAGGACAATTTTTGCAATGACCCTCATTGTCCACTTTGCATCATATCTCTTTGAAATTCTAGGCCCCTTTCTTCCATCTTGAATGCAGGATTGCATATATGCAATACTGTGAAACAAGAACATTCTGCCTCTAAAACAATTTTGCTCACACTTCCGCCTGCTCACCCTGCCACATCATCTGCCTCCTGGAGCAGCCCAGCCTGGCCAAGGGGTGGATGGGGCCAGGCTGAATGAATGAATGAATGAATGAATGAATGAATGAATGAATGAATGAATGAATGAATGAATGGGGCCTTATACATACTTCTAGAATTAGTCCAAGCACAGTAATTTTTTTTCCCTACAGGTTAAAGACTGCTGATTAGCTGCTTACTTTTTAGAAAGTTCTCTGTCCTTGGTATTTACACGAGTCTTTTTCTGACCTGCCGTAAGCCCGTTAGTCCAAACCAGATAAGGAGTCTAATTTTACAGCTGGAGATAGTGTAACACTGTTACTAGTTGATACTTGCTATGTCATTGCATTCTAGGATTATGTAATAAACAAAAGAACTGCCTCATAGAAGAGAAGGACTTATTAATTACAATGCAGTAGTGATCTTGTTTTTGGTGTTATTATTGCATATGTATATCTGCCTTTGCATTGTTAGTTCTAGAAGATACTGTCTACAGGTATTGCTGACAATTAAAAAAAAAAAATAAAAAATTACAATTCTTATTTATTCTTGGAAATATATTTCTTTGCTTGCTATGAATCAGTTAATACTGAGGCACGATATTTTGCTGTGCTAGTGCACTTTTTTGAATGTATCAAAGTACATAAGACATATTGATATTGGAACAAGTAAACACAGAAACAAAGACTGTGTCTAAAAAACCATTCCAAAGTTTTAGGAAGGAAGGATTATTATAGAATTCTGAGACTGCCTGATACAAGAAGAAAGTGGTTTAGGCAGATTCACATCATTTGACTTAACACACTCATTCTATATAAAAGAATTTAATCTCCAAGACTGGCAAGCCGAATTTTTAACAGAAACACTACTACGCAAATCAAAGAGCACTTCTGTTGTCATGCTATGTACTAACTGCCAGACACTTGTTTGCTTTACAAAATATGCATTAATTTATCAAATTACCCCGCAAAGTAAACAAAACTGAAGAAAACCTATGCATTTAAAGTGGTTAGGATTTGACAAAGAAAAAATAGGAAAGGTTCAAAAGTAGCAAATCCAATTTTTGGTTCTTCAGAAACAAGCTCATTTCAGGTAAAAGCTATTAGCTACTGCTATGTAAAGAAAATACAATTGATAATGTTCAGTGTTACAAATAAGAACTAATTTTGAAAAGTTAACTAGTGGATTTCATGATGGCATGACTACATGAGCGGATGAGGAAAATGCTTGATGTCATCTACCTTAAGGTCAGCAGAGACTTGGACATAGTCCCCATCATATCCTTCTTTTCAAATTCAAAATGTGTGGATTTGAAAGGTGGACTGATGAACAAAGTTTAGTCTAGTCATACCTTGAGAGTGGTGGTCATTGGCTCAATGTCTGGCTAGAGAAGTAACAAGTGGTGCTCCTCAGGGGTCGCTCTTTAATATCTTCAGCAGTGACATTGACAGTGGGATCAAGTACATTCTCATCAAGTTTGTGGATGACAGCAAGCTATGTGATAAGGTGAAGATGACTGAGGGATGGGATGCCACTGAGAGAGACTTAGCCAGCCTTTGTCAGTGGGACAAGGAGAAGCTCATGAGGTTCAAAAAATCCAAGTGCAGGGTACTGCACATGGGTAATGGCAACCAACCCCTTGTATCAGCACAAGTTGAAGGATGTCAGGACAGAGAACAGCCCTGCCACAATGGGCATAGGGATACTAGGAAATAGCAAGTGGACATGAAGTAGCAGTGTGTACCCTCACAGCCCAGAAAGCCACTCCTGTTCTGGACTGCACCAAAAGAATCGTGGTCAGCAGGTCAAGGTAGATGATCCTGCCCCTCTGCTCTGCCTTGGTGAGACCACATCTGGAGTACTCCATCCTGAATGCAACCCTAGCATACTGCTGACCGTCCCTGTTTTGTATCGTCAGAAAAGTGTTACTATTGCCATGAAGTGACATATTACCTTTCATTAACCCTTACCTTTCCGAGATGATTGTGTTTTTTCTCCTTTTGTGACATCCATTCGTCACCCTCTCAGTTGGAGGACTGATAGGATTGAGATCTTACTTCTTCACAAGTGATCTTACTTCTTTAGAAGTTTAAAGCAACTATTTCTTCTTCCTGGTGATTATAGCGATAGTGAATCTTTCAACTGAAATGTAAAACTCGGGGGTGTTGTAGAATAAATAGAGTAGATATGCTAAGCCAGTTTAAGTGACAACACTTTTCGGGAAGAGAGGATAAAGATAAGGAATGAAGCAAGTCATTAATCTGAGCAAAAGTGAAAAAAAAAAAAAAAAATCAGGGGAGCAGAAAAATGAATAGATAGGGCACGCACAAATCAATAGCAGGACTGTCATTAAACTCAAAAGGAGGCAAGTTTTGTTCCCTAAAGAAGGACAATTTTTGCAATGACCCTCATTGTCCACTTTGCATCATATCTCTTTGAAATTCTAGGCCCCTTTCTTCCATCTTGAATGCAGGATTGCATATATGCAATACTGTGAAACAAGAACATTCTGCCTCTAAAACAATTTTGCTCACACTTCCACCTGCTCACCCTGCCACATCATCTGCCTCCTGGAGCAGCCCAGCCTGGCCAAGGGGTGGATGGGGCCAGGCTGAATGAATGAATGAATGAATGAATGAATGAATGAATGAATGAATGAATGAATGGGGCCTTATACATACTTCTAGAATTAGTCCAAGCACAGTAATTTTTTTTCCCTACAGGTTAAAGACTGCTGATTAGCTGCTTACTTTTTAGAAAGTTCTCTGTCCTTAGTATTTACACGAGTCTTTTTCTGACCTGCCGTAAGCCCGTTAGTCCAAACCAGATAAGGAGTCTAATTTTACAGCTGGAGATAGTGTAACACTGTTACTAGTTGATACTTGCTATGTCATTGCATTCTAGGATTATGTAATAAACAAAAGAACTGCCTCATAGAAGAGAAGGACTTATTAATTACAATGCAGTAGTGATCTTGTTTTTGGTGTTATTATTGCATATGTATATCTGCCTTTGCATTGTTAGTTCTAGAAGATACTGTCTACAGGTATTGCTGACAATTAAAAAAAAAAAAAAAATTACAATTCTTATTTATTCTTGGAAATATATTTCTTTGCTTGCTATGAATCAGTTAATACTGAGGCACGATATTTTGCTGTGCTAGTGCACTTTTTTGAATGTATCAAAGTACATAAGACATATTGATATTGTAACAAGTAAACACAGAAACAAAGACTGTGTCTAAAAAACCATTCCAAAGTTTTAGGAAGGAAGGATTATTATAGAATTCTGAGACTGCCTGATACAAGAAGAAAGTGGTTTAGGCAGATTCACATCATTTGACTTAACACACTCATTCTATATAAAAGAATTTAATCTCCAAGACTGGCAAGCCGAATTTTTAACAGAAACACTACTACGCAAATCAAAGAGCACTTCTGTTGTCATGCTATGTACTAACTGCCAGACACTTGTTTGCTTTACAAAATATGCATTAATTTATCAAATTACCCCGCAAAATAAACAAAACTGAAGAAAACCTATGCATTTAAAGTGGTTAGGATTTGACAAAGAAAAAATAGGAAAGGTTCAAAAGTAGCAAATCCAATTTTTGGTTCTTCAGAAACAAGCTCATTTCAGGTAAAAGCTATTAGCTACTGCTATGTAAAGAAAATACAATTGATAATGTTCAGTGTTACAAATAAGAACTAATTTTGAAAAGTTAACTAGTGGATTTCATGATGGCATGACTACATGAGCGGATGAGGAAAATGCTTGATGTCATCTACCTTAAGGTCAGCAGAGACTTGGACATAGTCCCCATCATATCCTTCTTTTCAAATTCAAAATGTGTGGATTTGAAAGGTGGACTGATGAACAAAGTTTAGTCTAGTCATACCTTGAGAGTGGTGGTCATTGGCTCAATGTCTGGCTAGAGAAGTAACAAGTGGTGCTCCTCAGGGGTCGCTCTTTAATATCTTCAGCAGTGACATTGACAGTGGGATCAAGTACATTCTCATCAAGTTTGTGGATGACAGCAAGCTATGTGATAAGGTGAAGATGACTGAGGGATGGGATGCCACTGAGAGAGACTTAGCCAGCCTTTGTCAGTGGGACAAGGAGAAGCTCATGAGGTTCAAAAAATCCAAGTGCAGGGTACTGCACATGGGTAATGGCAACCAACCCCTTGTATCAGCACAAGTTGAAGGATGTCAGGACAGAGAACAGCCCTGCCACAATGGGCATAGGGATACTAGGAAATAGCAAGTGGACATGAAGTAGCAGTGTGTACCCTCACAGCCCAGAAAGCCACTCCTGTCCTGGACTGCACCAAAAGAATCGTGGTCAGCAGGTCAAGGTAGATGATCCTGCCCCTCTGCTCTGCCTTGGTGAGACCACATCTGGAGTACTCCATCCTGAATGCAACCCTAGCATACTGCTGACCGTCCCTGTTTTGTATCGTCAGAAAAGTGTTACTATTGCCATGAAGTGACATATTACCTTTCATTAACCCTTACGTTTCCTAGATGATTGTGTTTTTTCTCCTTTTGTGACATCCATTCGTCACCCTCTCAGTTGGAGGACTGATAGGATTGAGATCTTACTTCTTCACAAGTGATCTTACTTCTTTAGAAGTTTAAAGCAACTATTTCTTCTTCCTGGTGATTATAGCGATAGTGAATCTTTCAACTGAAATGTAAAACTCGGGGGTGTTGTAGAATAAATAGAGTAGATATGCTAAGCCAGTTTAAGTGACAACACTTTTCGGGAAGAGAGGATAAAGATAAGGAAAGAAGCAAGTCATTAATCTGAGTAAAAGTGAAAAAAAAAAAAAAAATCAGGGGAGCAGAAAAATGAATAGATAGGGCAGGCACAAATCAATAGCAGGACTGTCATTAAACTCAAAAGGAGGCAAGTTTTGTTCCCTAAAGAAGGACAATTTTTGCAATGACCCTCATTGTCCACTTTGCATCATATCTCTTTGAAATTCTAGGCCCCTTTCTTCCATCTTGAATGCAGGATTGCATATATGCAATACTGTGAAACAAGAACATTCTGCCTCTAAAACAATTTTGCTCACACTTCCACCTGCTCACCCTGCCACATCATCTGCCTCCTGGAGCAGCCCAGCCTGGCCAAGGGGTGGATGGGGCCAGGCTGAATGAATGAATGAATGAATGAATGAATGAATGAATGAATGAATGAATGAATGAATGGGGCCTTATACATACTTCTAGAATTAGTCCAAGCACAGTAATTTTTTTTCCCTACAGGTTAAAGACTGCTGATTAGCTGCTTACTTTTTAGAAAGTTCTCTGTCCTTGGTATTTACACGAGTCTTTTTCTGACCTGCCGTAAGCCCGTTAGTCCAAACCAGATAAGGAGTCTAATTTTACAGCTGGAGATAGTGTAACACTGTTACTAGTTGATACTTGCTATGTCATTGCATTCTAGGATTATGTAATAAACAAAAGAACTGCCTCATAGAAGAGAAGGACTTATTAATTACAATGCAGTAGTGATCTTGTTTTTGGTGTTATTATTGCATATGTATATCTGCCTTTGCATTGTTAGTTCTAGAAGATACTGTCTACAGGTATTGCTGACAATTAAAAAAAAAAAATAAAAAATTACAATTCTTATTTATTCTTGGAAATATATTTCTTTGCTTGCTATGAATCAGTTAATACTGAGGCACGATATTTTGCTGTGCTAGTGCACTTTTTTGAATGTATCAAAGTACATAAGACATATTGATATTGTAACAAGTAAACACAGAAACAAAGACTGTGTCTAAAAAACCATTCCAAAGTTTTAGGAAGGAAGGATTATTATAGAATTCTGAGACTGCCTGATACAAGAAGAAAGTGGTTTAGGCAGATTCACATCATTTGACTTAACACACTCATTCTATATAAAAGAATTTAATCTCCAAGACTGGCAAGCCGAATTTTTAACAGAAACACTACTACGCAAATCAAAGAGCACTTCTGTTGTCATGCTATGTACTAACTGCCAGACACTTGTTTGCTTTACAAAATATGCATTAATTTATCAAATTACCCCGCAAAATAAACAAAACTGAAGAAAACCTATGCATTTAAAGTGGTTAGGATTTGTCAAAGAAAAAATAGGAAAGGTTCAAAAGTAGCAAATCCAATTTTTGGTTCTTCAGAAACAAGCTCATTTCAGGTAAAAGCTATTAGCTACTGCTATGTAAAGAAAATACAATTGATAATGTTCAGTGTTACAAATAAGAACTAATTTTGAAAAGTTAACTAGTGGATTTCATGATGGCATGACTACATGAGCGGATGAGGAAAATGCTTGATGTCATCTACCTTAAGGTCAGCAGAGACTTGGACATAGTCCCCATCATATCCTTCTTTTCAAATTCAAAATGTGTGGATTTGAAAGGTGGACTGATGAACAAAGTTTAGTCTAGTCATACCTTGAGAGTGGTGGTCATTGGCTCAGTGTCTGGCTAGAGAAGTAACAAGTGGTGCTCCTCAGGGGTCGCTCTTTAATATCTTCAGCAGTGACATTGACAGTGGGATCAAGTACATTCTCATCAAGTTTGTGGATGACAGCAAGCTATGTGATAAGGTGAAGATGACTGAGGGATGGGATGCCACTGAGAGAGACTTAGCCAGCCTTTGTCAGTGGGACAAGGAGAAGCTCATGAGGTTCAAAAAATCCAAGTGCAGGGTACTGCACATGGGTAATGGCAACCAACCCCTTGTATCAGCACAAGTTGAAGGATGTCAGGACAGAGAACAGCCCTGCCACAATGGGCATAGGGATACTAGGAAATAGCAAGTGGACATGAAGTAGCAGTGTGTACCCTCACAGCCCAGAAAGCCACTCCTGTCCTGGACTGCACCAAAAGAATCGTGGTCAGCAGGTCAAGGTAGATGATCCTGCCCCTCTGCTCTGCCTTGGTGAGACCACATCTGGAGTACTCCATCCTGAATGCAACCCTAGCATACTGCTGACCGTCCCTGTTTTGTATCGTCAGAAAAGTGTTACTATTGCCATGAAGTGACATATTACCTTTCATTAACCCTTACCTTTCCGAGATGATTGTGTTTTTTCTCCTTTTGTGACATCCATTCGTCACCCTCTCAGTTGGAGGACTGATAGGATTGAGATCTTACTTCTTCACAAGTGATCTTACTTCTTTAGAAGTTTAAAGCAACTATTTCTTCTTCCTGGTGATTATAGCGATAGTGAATCTTTCAACTGAAATGTAAAACTCGGGGGTGTTGTAGAATAAATAGAGTAGATATGCTAAGCCAGTTTAAGTGACAACACTTTTCGGGAAGAGAGGATAAAGATAAGGAATGAAGCAAGTCATTAATCTGAGCAAAAGTGAAAAAAAAAAAAAAAAATCAGGGGAGCAGAAAAATGAATAGATAGGGCAGGCACAAATCAATAGCAGGACTGTCATTAAACTCAAAAGGAGGCAAGTTTTGTTCCCTAAAGAAGGACAATTTTTGCAATGACCCTCATTGTCCACTTTGCATCATATCTCTTTGAAATTCTAGGCCCCTTTCTTCCATCTTGAATGCAGGATTGCATATATGCAATACTGTGAAACAAGAACATTCTGCCTCTAAAACAATTTTGCTCACACTTCCACCTGCTCACCCTGCCACATCATCTGCCTCCTGGAGCAGCCCAGCCTGGCCAAGGGGTGGATGGGGCCAGGCTGAATGAATGAATGAATGAATGAATGAATGAATGAATGAATGAATGAATGAATGGGGCCTTATACATACTTCTAGAATTAGTCCAAGCACAGTAATTTTTTTTCCCTACAGGTTAAAGACTGCTGATTAGCTGCTTACTTTTTAGAAAGTTCTCTGTCCTTGGTATTTACACGAGTCTTTTTCTGACCTGCCGTAAGCCCGTTAGTCCAAACCAGATAAGGAGTCTAATTTTACAGCTGGAGATAGTGTAACACTGTTACTAGTTGATACTTGCTATGTCATTGCATTCTAGGATTATGTAATAAACAAAAGAACTGCCTCATAGAAGAGAAGGACTTATTAATTACAATGCAGTAGTGATCTTGTTTTTGGTGTTATTATTGCATATGTATATCTGCCTTTGCATTGTTAGTTCTAGAAGATACTGTCTACAGGTATTGCTGACAATTAAAAAAAAAAAATAAAAAATTACAATTCTTATTTATTCTTGGAAATATATTTCTTTGCTTGCTATGAATCAGTTAATACTGAGGCACGATATTTTGCTGTGCTAGTGCACTTTTTTGAATGTATCAAAGTACATAAGGCATATTGATATTGTAACAAGTAAACACAGAAACAAAGACTGTGTCTAAAAAACCATTCCAAAGTTTTAGGAAGGAAGGATTATTATAGAATTCTGAGACTGCCTGATACAAGAAGAAAGTGGTTTAGGCAGATTCACATCATTTGACTTAACACACTCATTCTATATAAAAGAATTTAATCTCCAAGACTGGCAAGCCGAATTTTTAACAGAAACACTACTACGCAAATCAAAGAGCACTTCTGTTGTCATGCTATGTACTAACTGCCAGACACTTGTTTGCTTTACAAAATATGCATTAATTTATCAAATTACCCCGCAAAGTAAACAAAACTGAAGAAAACCTATGCATTTAAAGTGGTTAGGATTTGTCAAAGAAAAAATAGGAAAGGTTCAAAAGTAGCAAATCCAATTTTTGGTTCTTCAGAAACAAGCTCATTTCAGGTAAAAGCTATTAGCTACTGCTATGTAAAGAAAATACAATTGATAATGTTCAGTGTTACAAATAAGAACTAATTTTGAAAAGTTAACTAGTGGATTTCATGATGGCATGACTACATGAGCGGATGAGGAAAATGCTTGATGTCATCTACCTTAAGGTCAGCAGAGACTTGGACATAGTCCCCATCATATCCTTCTTTTCAAATTCAAAATGTGTGGATTTGAAAGGTGGACTGATGAACAAAGTTTAGTCTAGTCATACCTTGAGAGTGGTGGTCATTGGCTCAATGTCTGGCTAGAGAAGTAACAAGTGGTGCTCCTCAGGGGTCGCTCTTTAATATCTTCAGCAGTGACATTGACAGTGGGATCAAGTACATTCTCATCAAGTTTGTGGATGACAGCAAGCTATGTGATAAGGTGAAGATGACTGAGGGATGGGATGCCACTGAGAGAGACTTAGCCAGCCTTTGTCAGTGGGACAAGGAGAAGCTCATGAGGTTCAAAAAATCCAAGTGCAGGGTACTGCACATGGGTAATGGCAACCAACCCCTTGTATCAGCACAAGTTGAAGGATGTCAGGACAGAGAACAGCCCTGCCACAATGGGCATAGGGATACTAGGAAATAGCAAGTGGACATGAAGTAGCAGTGTGTACCCTCACAGCCCAGAAAGCCACTCCTGTCCTGGACTGCACCAAAAGAATCGTGGTCAGCAGGTCAAGGTAGATGATCCTGCCCCTCTGCTCTGCCTTGGTGAGACCACATCTGGAGTACTCCATCCTGAATGCAACCCTAGCATACTGCTGACCGTCCCTGTTTTGTATCGTCAGAAAAGTGTTACTATTGCCATGAAGTGACATATTACCTTTCATTAACCCTTACCTTTCCGAGATGATTGTGTTTTTTCTCCTTTTGTGACATCCATTCGTCACCCTCTCAGTTGGAGGACTGATAGGATTGAGATCTTACTTCTTCACAAGTGATCTTACTTCTTTAGAAGTTTAAAGCAACTATTTCTTCTTCCTGGTGATTATAGCGATAGTGAATCTTTCAACTGAAATGTAAAACTCGGGGGTGTTGTAGAATAAATAGAGTAGATATGCTAAGCCAGTTTAAGTGACAACACTTTTCGGGAAGAGAGGATAAAGATAAGGAATGAAGCAAGTCATTAATCTGAGCAAAAGTGAAAAAAAAAAAAAAAATCAGGGGAGCAGAAAAATGAATAGATAGGGCAGGCACAAATCAATAGCAGGACTGTCATTAAACTCAAAAGGAGGCAAGTTTTGTTCCCTAAAGAAGGACAATTTTTGCAATGACCCTCATTGTCCACTTTGCATCATATCTCTTTGAAATTCTAGGCCCCTTTCTTCCATCTTGAATGCAGGATTGCATATATGCAATACTGTGAAACAAGAACATTCTGCCTCTAAAACAATTTTGCTCACACTTCCACCTGCTCACCCTGCCACATCATCTGCCTCCTGGAGCAGCCCAGCCTGGCCAAGGGGTGGATGGGGCCAGGCTGAATGAATGAATGAATGAATGAATGAATGAATGAATGAATGAATGAATGGGGCCTTATACATACTTCTAGAATTAGTCCAAGCACAGTAATTTTTTTCCCTACAGGTTAAAGACTGCTGATTAGCTGCTTACTTTTTAGAGAGTTCTCTGTCCTTAGTATTTACACGAGTCTTTTTCTGACCTGCCGTAAGCCCGTTAGTCCAAACCAGATAAGGAGTCTAATTTTACAGCTGGAGATAGTGTAACACTGTTACTAGTTGATACTTGCTATGTCATTGCATTCTAGGATTATGTAATAAACAAAAGAACTGCCTCATAGAAGAGAAGGACTTATTAATTACAATGCAGTAGTGATCTTGTTTTTGGTGTTATTATTGCATATGTATATCTGCCTTTGCATTGTTAGTTCTAGAAGATACTGTCTACAGGTATTGCTGACAATTAAAAAAAAAAAATAAAAAATTACAATTCTTATTTATTCTTGGAAATATATTTCTTTGCTTGCTATGAATCAGTTAATACTGAGGCGCGATATTTTGCTGTGCTAGTGCACTTTTTTGAATGTATCAAAGTACATAAGACATATTGATATTGTAACAAGTAAACACAGAAACAAAGACTGTGTCTAAAAAACCATTCCAAAGTTTTAGGAAGGAAGGATTATTATAGAATTCTGAGACTGCCTGATACAAGAAGAAAGTGGTTTAGGCAGATTCACATCATTTGACTTAACACACTCATTCTATATAAAAGAATTTAATCTCCAAGACTGGCAAGCCGAATTTTTAACAGAAACACTACTACGCAAATCAAAGAGCACTTCTGTTGTCATGCTATGTACTAACTGCCAGACACTTGTTTGCTTTACAAAATATGCATTAATTTATCAAATTACCCCGCAAAGTAAACAAAACTGAAGAAAACCTATGCATTTAAAGTGGTTAGGATTTGACAAAGAAAAAATAGGAAAGGTTCAAAAGTAGCAAATCCAATTTTTGGTTCTTCAGAAACAAGCTCATTTCAGGTAAAAGCTATTAGCTACTGCTATGTAAAGAAAATACAATTGATAATGTTCAGTGTTACAAATAAGAACTAATTTTGAAAAGATAACTAGTGGATTTCATGATGGCATGACTACATGAGCGGATGAGGAAAATGCTTGATGTCATCTACCTTAAGGTCAGCAGAGACTTGGACATAGTCCCCATCATATCCTTCTTTTCAAATTCAAAATGTGTGGATTTGAAAGGTGGACTGATGAACAAAGTTTAGTCTAGTCATACCTTGAGAGTGGTGGTCATTGGCTCAATGTCTGGCTAGAGAAGTAACAAGTGGTGCTCCTCAGGGGTCGCTCTTTAATATCTTCAGCAGTGACATTGACAGTGGGATCAAGTACATTCTCATCAAGTTTGTGGATGACAGCAAGCTATGTGATAAGGTGAAGATGACTGAGGGATGGGATGCCACTGAGAGAGACTTAGCCAGCCTTTGTCAGTGGGACAAGGAGAAGCTCATGAGGTTCAAAAAATCCAAGTGCAGGGTACTGCACATGGGTAATGGCAACCAACCCCTTGTATCAGCACAAGTTGAAGGATGTCAGGACAGAGAACAGCCCTGCCACAATGGGCATAGGGATACTAGGAAATAGCAAGTGGACATGAAGTAGCAGTGTGTACCCTCACAGCCCAGAAAGCCACTCCTGTCCTGGACTGCACCAAAAGAATCGTGGTCAGCAGGTCAAGGTAGATGATCCTGCCCCTCTGCTCTGCCTTGGTGAGACCACATCTGGAGTACTCCATCCTGAATGCAACCCTAGCATACTGCTGACCGTCCCTGTTTTGTATCGTCAGAAAAGTGTTACTATTGCCATGAAGTGACATATTACCTTTCATTAACCCTTACCTTTCCGAGATGATTGTGTTTTTTCTCCTTTTGTGACATCCATTCGTCACCCTCTCAGTTGGAGGACTGATAGGATTGAGATCTTACTTCTTCACAAGTGATCTTACTTCTTTAGAAGTTTAAAGCAACTATTTCTTCTTCCTGGTGATTATAGCGATAGTGAATCTTTCAACTGAAATGTAAAACTCGGGGGTGTTGTAGAATAAATAGAGTAGATATGCTAAGCCAGTTTAAGTGACAACACTTTTCGGGAAGAGAGGATAAAGATAAGGAATGAAGCAAGTCATTAATCTGAGCAAAAGTGAAAAAAAAAAAAAAAAATCAGGGGAGCAGAAAAATGAATAGATAGGGCAGGCACAAATCAATAGCAGGACAGTCATTAAACTCAAAAGGAGGCAAGTTTTGTTCCCTAAAGAAGGACAATTTTTGCAATGACCCTCATTGTCCACTTTGCATCATATCTCTTTGAAATTCTAGGCCCCTTTCTTCCATCTTGAATGCAGGATTGCATATATGCAATACTGTGAAACAAGAACATTCTGCCTCTAAAACAATTTTGCTCACACTTCCACCTGCTCACCCTGCCACATCATCTGCCTCCTGGAGCAGCCCAGCCTGGCCAAGGGGTGGATGGGGCCAGGCTGAATGAATGAATGAATGAATGAATGAATGAATGAATGAATGAATGAATGGGGCCTTATACATACTTCTAGAATTAGTCCAAGCACAGTAATTTTTTTCCCTACAGGTTAAAGACTGCTGATTAGCTGCTTACTTTTTAGAAAGTTCTCTGTCCTTAGTATTTACACGAGTCTTTTTCTGACCTGCCGTAAGCCCGTTAGTCCAAACCAGATAAGGAGTCTAATTTTACAGCTGGAGATAGTGTAACACTGTTACTAGTTGATACTTGCTATGTCATTGCATTCTAGGATTATGTAATAAACAAAAGAACTGCCTCATAGAAGAGAAGGACTTATTAATTACAATGCAGTAGTGATCTTGTTTTTGGTGTTATTATTGCATATGTATATCTGCCTTTGCATTGTTAGTTCTAGAAGATACTGTCTACAGGTATTGCTGACAATTAAAAAAAAAAATAAAAAATTACAATTCTTATTTATTCTTGGAAATATATTTCTTTGCTTGCTATGAATCAGTTAATACTGAGGCACGATATTTTGCTGTGCTAGTGCACTTTTTTGAATGTATCAAAGTACATAAGACATATTGATATTGGAACAAGTAAACACAGAAACAAAGACTGTGTCTAAAAAACCATTCCAAAGTTTTAGGAAGGAAGGATTATTATAGAATTCTGAGACTGCCTGATACAAGAAGAAAGTGGTTTAGGCAGATTCACATCATTTGACTTAACACACTCATTCTATATAAAAGAATTTAATCTCCAAGACTGGCAAGCCGAATTTTTAACAGAAACACTACTACGCAAATCAAAGAGCACTTCTGTTGTCATGCTATGTACTAACTGCCAGACACTTGTTTGCTTTACAAAATATGCATTAATTTATCAAATTACCCCGCAAAATAAACAAAACTGAAGAAAACCTATGCATTTAAAGTGGTTAGGATTTGTCAAAGAAAAAATAGGAAAGGTTCAAAAGTAGCAAATCCAATTTTTGGTTCTTCAGAAACAAGCTCATTTCAGGTAAAAGCTATTAGCTACTGCTATCTAAAGAAAATACAATTGATAATGTTCAGTGTTACAAATAAGAACTAATTTTGAAAAGATAACTAGTGGATTTCATGATGGCATGACTACATGAGCGGATGAGGAAAATGCTTGATGTCATCTACCTTAAGGTCAGCAGAGACTTGGACATAGTCCCCATCATATCCTTCTTTTCAAATTCAAAATGTGTGGATTTGAAAGGTGGACTGATGAACAAAGTTTAGTCTAGTCATACCTTGAGAGTGGTGGTCATTGGCTCAATGTCTGGCTAGAGAAGTAACAAGTGGTGCTCCTCAGGGGTCGCTCTTTAATATCTTCAGCAGTGACATTGACAGTGGGATCAAGTACATTCTCATCAAGTTTGTGGATGACAGCAAGCTATGTGATAAGGTGAAGATGACTGAGGGATGGGATGCCACTGAGAGAGACTTAGCCAGCCTTTGTCAGTGGGACAAGGAGAAGCTCATGAGGTTCAAACAATCCAAGTGCAGGGTACTGCACATGGGTAATGGCAACCAACCCCTTGTATCAGCACAAGTTGAAGGATGTCAGGACAGAGAACAGCCCTGCCACAATGGGCATAGGGATACTAGGAAATAGCAAGTGGACATGAAGTAGCAGTGTGTACCCTCACAGCCCAGAAAGCCACTCCTGTCCTGGACTGCACCAAAAGAATCGTGGTCAGCAGGTCAAGGTAGATGATCCTGCCCCTCTGCTCTGCCTTGGTGAGACCACATCTGGAGTACTCCATCCTGAATGCAACCCTAGCATACTGCTGACCGTCCCTGTTTTGTATCGTCAGAAAAGTGTTACTATTGCCATGAAGTGACATATTACCTTTCATTAACCCTTACCTTTCCGAGATGATTGTGTTTTTTCTCCTTTTGTGACATCCATTCGTCACCCTCTCAGTTGGAGGACTGATAGGATTGAGATCTTACTTCTTCACAAGTGATCTTACTTCTTTAGAAGTTTAAAGCAACTATTTCTTCTTCCTGGTGATTATAGCGATAGTGAATCTTTCAACTGAAATGTAAAACTCGGGGGTGTTGTAGAATAAATAGAGTAGATATGCTAAGCCAGTTTAAGTGACAACACTTTTCGGGAAGAGAGGATAAAGATAAGGAATGAAGCAAGTCATTAATCTGAGTAAAAGTGAAAAAAAAAAAAAAAATCAGGGGAGCAGAAAAATGAATAGATAGGGCAGGCACAAATCAATAGCAGGACTGTCATTAAACTCAAAAGGAGGCAAGTTTTGTTCCCTAAAGAAGGACAATTTTTGCAATGACCCTCATTGTCCACTTTGCATCATATCTCTTTGAAATTCTAGGCCCCTTTCTTCCATCTTGAATGCAGGATTGCATATATGCAATACTGTGAAACAAGAACATTCTGCCTCTAAAACAATTTTGCTCACACTTCCACCTGCTCACCCTGCCACATCATCTGCCTCCTGGAGCAGCCCAGCCTGGCCAAGGGGTGGATGGGGCCAGGCTGAATGAATGAATGAATGAATGAATGAATGAATGAATGAATGAATGAATGAATGGGGCCTTATACATACTTCTAGAATTAGTCCAAGCACAGTAATTTTTTTTCCCTACAGGTTAAAGACTGCTGATTAGCTGGTTACTTTTTAGAAAGTTCTCTGTCCTTAGTATTTACACGAGTCTTTTTCTGACCTGCCGTAAGCCCGTTAGTCCAAACCAGATAAGGAGTCTAATTTTACAGCTGGAGATAGTGTAACACTGTTACTAGTTGATACTTGCTATGTCATTGCATTCTAGGATTATGTAATAAACAAAAGAACTGCCTCATAGAAGAGAAGGACTTATTAATTACAATGCAGTAGTGATCTTGTTTTTGGTGTTATTATTGCATATGTATATCTGCCTTTGCATTGTTAGTTCTAGAAGATACTGTCTACAGGTATTGCTGACAATTAAAAAAAAAAAATAAAAAATTACAATTCTTATTTATTCTTGGAAATATATTTCTTTGCTTGCTATGAATCAGTTAATACTGAGGCACGATATTTTGCTGTGCTAGTGCACTTTTTTGAATGTATCAAAGTACATAAGACATATTGATATTGGAACAAGTAAACACAGAAACAAAGACTGTGTCTAAAAAACCATTCCAAAGTTTTAGGAAGGAAGGATTATTATAGAATTCTGAGACTGCCTGATACAAGAAGAAAGTGGTTTAGGCAGATTCACATCATTTGACTTAACACACTCATTCTATATAAAAGAATTTAATCTCCAAGACTGGCAAGCCGAATTTTTAACAGAAACACTACTACGCAAATCAAAGAGCACTTCTGTTGTCATGCTATGTACTAACTGCCAGACACTTGTTTGCTTTACAAAATATGCATTAATTTATCAAATTACCCCGCAAAGTAAACAAAACTGAAGAAAACCTATGCATTTAAAGTGGTTAGGATTTGACAAAGAAAAAATAGGAAAGGTTCAAAAGTAGCAAATCCAATTTTTGGTTCTTCAGAAACAAGCTCATTTCAGGTAAAAGCTATTAGCTACTGCTATGTAAAGAAAATACAATTGATAATGTTCAGTGTTACAAATAAGAACTAATTTTGAAAAGATAACTAGTGGATTTCATGATGGCATGACTACATGAGCGGATGAGGAAAATGCTTGATGTCATCTACCTTAAGGTCAGCAGAGACTTGGACATAGTCCCCATCATATCCTTCTTTTCAAATTCAAAATGTGTGGATTTGAAAGGTGGACTGATGAACAAAGTTTAGTCTAGTCATACCTTGAGAGTGGTGGTCATTGGCTCAATGTCTGGCTAGAGAAGTAACAAGTGGTGCTCCTCAGGGGTCGCTCTTTAATATCTTCAGCAGTGACATTGACAGTGGGATCAAGTACATTCTCATCAAGTTTGTGGATGACAGCAAGCTATGTGATAAGGTGAAGATGACTGAGGGATGGGATGCCACTGAGAGAGACTTAGCCAGCCTTTGTCAGTGGGACAAGGAGAAGCTCATGAGGTTCAAAAAATCCAAGTGCAGGGTACTGCACATGGGTAATGGCAACCAACCCCTTGTATCAGCACAAGTTGAAGGATGTCAGGACAGAGAACAGCCCTGCCACAATGGGCATAGGGATACTAGGAAATAGCAAGTGGACATGAAGTAGCAGTGTGTACCCTCACAGCCCAGAAAGCCACTCCTGTCCTGGACTGCACCAAAAGAATCGTGGTCAGCAGGTCAAGGTAGATGATCCTGCCCCTCTGCTCTGCCTTGGTGAGACCACATCTGGAGTACTCCATCCTGAATGCAACCCTAGCATACTGCTGACCGTCCCTGTTTTGTATCGTCAGAAAAGTGTTACTATTGCCATGAAGTGACATATTACCTTTCATTAACCCTTACCTTTCCGAGATGATTGTGTTTTTTCTCCTTTTGTGACATCCATTCGTCACCCTCTCAGTTGGAGGACTGATAGGATTGAGATCTTACTTCTTCACAAGTGATCTTACTTCTTTAGAAGTTTAAAGCAACTATTTCTTCTTCCTGGTGATTATAGCGATAGTGAATCTTTCAACTGAAATGTAAAACTCGGGGGTGTTGTAGAATAAATAGAGTAGATATGCTAAGCCAGTTTAAGTGACAACACTTTTCGGGAAGAGAGGATAAAGATAAGGAATGAAGCAAGTCATTAATCTGAGCAAAAGTGAAAAAAAAAAAAAAATCAGGGGAGCAGAAAAATGAATAGATAGGGCAGGCACAAATCAATAGCAGGACAGTCATTAAACTCAAAAGGAGGCAAGTTTTGTTCCCTAAAGAAGGACAATTTTTGCAATGACCCTCATTGTCCACTTTGCATCATATCTCTTTGAAATTCTAGGCCCCTTTCTTCCATCTTGAATGCAGGATTGCATATATGCAATACTGTGAAACAAGAACATTCTGCCTCTAAAACAATTTTGCTCACACTTCCACCTGCTCACCCTGCCACATCATCTGCCTCCTGGAGCAGCCCAGCCTGGCCAAGGGGTGGATGGGGCTAGGCTGAATGAATGAATGAATGAATGAATGAATGAATGAATGAATGAATGAATGGGGCCTTATACATACTTCTAGAATTAGTCCAAGCACAGTAATTTTTTTTCCCTACAGGTTAAAGACTGCTGATTAGCTGCTTACTTTTTAGAAAGTTCTCTGTCCTTAGTATTTACACGAGTCTTTTTCTGACCTGCCGTAAGCCCGTTAGTCCAAACCAGATAAGGAGTCTAATTTTACAGCTGGAGATAGTGTAACACTGTTACTAGTTGATACTTGCTATGTCATTGCATTCTAGGATTATGTAATAAACAAAAGAACTGCCTCATAGAAGAGAAGGACTTATTAATTACAATGCAGTAGTGATCTTGTTTTTGGTGTTATTATTGCATATGTATATCTGCCTTTGCATTGTTAGTTCTAGAAGATACTGTCTACAGGTATTGCTGACAATTAAAAAAAAAAAATAAAAAATTACAATTCTTATTTATTCTTGGAAATATATTTCTTTGCTTGCTATGAATCAGTTAATACTGAGGCACGATATTTTGCTGTGCTAGTGCACTTTTTTGAATGTATCAAAGTACATAAGGCATATTGATATTGTAACAAGTAAACACAGAAACAAAGACTGTGTCTAAAAAACCATTCCAAAGTTTTAGGAAGGAAGGATTATTATAGAATTCTGAGACTGCCTGATACAAGAAGAAAGTGGTTTAGGCAGATTCACATCATTTGACTTAACACACTCATTCTATATAAAAGAATTTAATCTCCAAGACTGGCAAGCCGAATTTTTAACAGAAACACTACTACGCAAATCAAAGAGCACTTCTGTTGTCATGCTATGTACTAACTGCCAGACACTTGTTTGCTTTACAAAATATGCATTAATTTATCAAATTACCCCGCAAAGTAAACAAAACTGAAGAAAACCTATGCATTTAAAGTGGTTAGGATTTGACAAAGAAAAAATAGGAAAGGTTCAAAAGTAGCAAATCCAATTTTTGGTTCTTCAGAAACAAGCTCATTTCAGGTAAAAGCTATTAGCTACTGCTATGTAAAGAAAATACAATTGATAATGTTCAGTGTTACAAATAAGAACTAATTTTGAAAAGATAACTAGTGGATTTCATGATGGCATGACTACATGAGCGGATGAGGAAAATGCTTGATGTCATCTACCTTAAGGTCAGCAGAGACTTGGACATAGTCCCCATCATATCCTTCTTTTCAAATTCAAAATGTGTGGATTTGAAAGGTGGACTGATGAACAAAGTTTAGTCTAGTCATACCTTGAGAGTGGTGGTCATTGGCTCAATGTCTGGCTAGAGAAGTAACAAGTGGTGCTCCTCAGGGGTCGCTCTTTAATATCTTCAGCAGTGACATTGACAGTGGGATCAAGTACATTCTCATCAAGTTTGTGGATGACAGCAAGCTATGTGATAAGGTGAAGATGACTGAGGGATGGGATGCCACTGAGAGAGACTTAGCCAGCCTTTGTCAGTGGGACAAGGAGAAGCTCATGAGGTTCAAAAAATCCAAGTGCAGGGTACTGCACATGGGTAATGGCAACCAACCCCTTGTATCAGCACAAGTTGAAGGATGTCAGGACAGAGAACAGCCCTGCCACAATGGGCATAGGGATACTAGGAAATAGCAAGTGGACATGAAGTAGCAGTGTGTACCCTCACAGCCCAGAAAGCCACTCCTGTCCTGGACTGCACCAAAAGAATCGTGGTCAGCAGGTCAAGGTAGATGATCCTGCCCCTCTGCTCTGCCTTGGTGAGACCACATCTGGAGTACTCCATCCTGAATGCAACCCTAGCATACTGCTGACCGTCCCTGTTTTGTATCGTCAGAAAAGTGTTACTATTGCCATGAAGTGACATATTACCTTTCATTAACCCTTACCTTTCCGAGATGATTGTGTTTTTTCTCCTTTTGTGACATCCATTCGTCACCCTCTCAGTTGGAGGACTGATAGGATTGAGATCTTACTTCTTCACAAGTGATCTTACTTCTTTAGAAGTTTAAAGCAACTATTTCTTCTTCCTGGTGATTATAGCGATAGTGAATCTTTCAACTGAAATGTAAAACTCGGGGGTGTTGTAGAATAAATAGAGTAGATATGCTAAGCCAGTTTAAGTGACAACACTTTTCGGGAAGAGAGGATAAAGATAAGGAATGAAGCAAGTCATTAATCTGAGCAAAAGTGAAAAAAAAAAAAAAATCAGGGGAGCAGAAAAATGAATAGATAGGGCAGGCACAAATCAATAGCAGGACTGTCATTAAACTCAAAAGGAGGCAAGTTTTGTTCCCTAAAAAAGGACAATTTTTGCAATGACCCTCATTGTCCACTTTGCATCATATCTCTTTGAAATTCTAGGCCCCTTTCTTCCATCTTGAATGCAGGATTGCATATATGCAATACTGTGAAACAAGAACATTCTGCCTCTAAAACAATTTTGCTCACACTTCCACCTGCTCACCCTGCCACATCATCTGCCTCCTGGAGCAGCCCAGCCTGGCCAAGGGGTGGATGGGGCTAGGCTGAATGAATGAATGAATGAATGAATGAATGAATGAATGAATGAATGAATGAATGAATGGGGCCTTATACATACTTCTAGAATTAGTCCAAGCACAGTAATTTTTTTTCCCTACAGGTTAAAGACTGCTGATTAGCTGCTTACTTTTTAGAAAGTTCTCTGTCCTTAGTATTTACACGAGTCTTTTTCTGACCTGCCGTAAGCCCGTTAGTCCAAACCAGATAAGGAGTCTAATTTTACAGCTGGAGATAGTGTAACACTGTTACTAGTTGATACTTGCTATGTCATTGCATTCTAGGATTATGTAATAAACAAAAGAACTGCCTCATAGAAGAGAAGGACTTATTAATTACAATGCAGTAGTGATCTTGTTTTTGGTGTTTGTCTCGCTCCAATTTATAGGAGGGAGAGGAGGTTCTTTTATTATCTATATACCCGGCGTGAGATTAAGAAGCAACGGTTCAAATGTTGGTCCGACCAGTTTATTACAAATCTTAATCAGGGAAATGGGGAAGGGGAGGACGGACACTATTATGAATTAGGGTAATGGGGGAAGGGAAGGAGGGCGATAGAAAAGATAGAAAAGAATAAGCAAGGAGTCTTTATAGGCAGCAAGAGGGAGATAGTCACCACCATGGATCCAGCGAGGTTCGTAGTTCAGTCTTTGATCCTCAGTAGCGGTGGGTCATCAGGCAGAGTTGTCCTGTTGCCAATGACGACGAAGCACGACGAGAGACGACCATGGTGATGATGGCCCCTTTTCAATGGTTTCAAAGTGGTTGAGTCAGCTATCTTTGGAGTGACAGCTCAAATCCAAAGTGGTCGAGTCAGCTCTCCTTTGAGTGGCAGCTTCTGGCTCTGGGGCCTCAGCAGGAAACTCCTTTGCTCTTATCTTCCTGGCCTTGCCAGCAGATAAGAGGGAGCAGGGAGACGCCAACTTGTATCTTGCCTTCGCAGGATACAATGGCATTGTCCCTCAGACTTCCATAGCAAACAGGAGTTATTTGGTAACAGGCTAGATCTTCTGCCAGTAAACAATCCTGAGCACTATCTTCCGAAGGCAAACAGTTCCAAAGATGTAAAATTGTCCACACAGCGATGTTGATTGCCACACAACATCCATCACTTGCCTCCTCAACAAAATACCTAAGGAAGCAAACTTTGAGCCAAAAAACCAAAGAAGGATTCTCACACCACCCCGTGGCTCAAAGATTGCTTGAAATGAAGCATAAGTGACCCTCCACGGTGGTGAGGAAAAGAAAAGGGAGAAAATAAAAAGACAGCAAAGAAGCAGGAGGGAAGGAGGAGGGGGGGGAGAAGGGGGAAGATAATTGTTACACAATTACTACAAAAGATTTCTTGGGCTTAGTTAGAAATGTTGCCCTGATCTGTTGGACTTGTCCACCATCAGTTGAAGTGGTTACAAAGTACATGGAGGATACAATACGTTGTATCAGTTGAATAAAACATGGAATCATACACAGTACAAACATAAGAGTTGCAACAACACACAGTAGATACAACAGGATACATTTGACCCATGGGCCACCTGGAAGCCAGGAAAAGAAATCTACGTCTAGGCTCTTCCAGGTTTGGACAGGAACATGGGCTATTTTCCGCATACACTGGGCAATTTGTTTAACAACTTTACCATTATCATCAATCTTTAGACAACAATTAGAATCATTCAGTTTGCCACAGACACCACTCGGTGATATCCCAGGAGTGGTGACATGAATGTTACATGATGAATTAAAGGTAGAAAGTGAAAAGAGACAACCATACATTTAGCAATGACCACACATTTAACAATAACCAATAATAATAAATAAATAGGTAAAACAAACTTAGGTATTTGTGTCAGCTGCTTTCCCCACCCAGGAACTCCCAGTGTAAGCCAGGATCCAGATGGGAATTCTTCAGTAGAGGTTGTGGTGTTTATGAATAGCCATACAATACTACACTTCAGTTAATTCACTAAAAGTGTATCTAGTCTAATTTGACAATATGTAGACTTGCCATGTAATGTTTTCTAAGATGATTTAGTGTCTCGAGAACTTTACACTTGAGCATTTCCAAAGCAATTCAAATGCTGAGAGATATAAATATTAGTTTGGCAAGTTCAAGTATTCTAACAGTCCACAGAACTTTTCACAGGACAGTGTGTGCAGGATGCACCCGCAGTACAAACCATCAAAGAGGGGTAATCCCAGAAACATACACTTCTCTTTTTAAAACTTAGGCACTTTCCAACAACCATGTTGGAAACCATGTTCCAATCAACATCCAACAATGTTTTGGATGGAACTCCTGGACTGGTGTGACACTGAAAAGCATCAGTGCAAAAGGCTTTCTGATAGATTTCTTTTGTGACCACATCTAACAGATATTAGATGGGTCCCTTGATTCATTTCCCAGTTTGTTAGGAATTTGGAAACACTGTGGAGGAGTTACATGGAAATCATAATCAGTTTGGTAAAAAAAGGGGTGAAAGAAGGGGTCAAAAGAAATGGTATCACTGTGCAGGGAGTACCAGTAAGCCAGGATGACCTGTAAAAAGCCCTGAACCCAGTTGTGAAGTTTAACAGATCCAAGGACTGATACCAATCACCACCCACACCCATAACAACAAAAAACATAACACTATTGCAACCAAAAAATGTAATCAAGAGGTACATTCTGTGTTCTAGCATGATCAAATCTTCAGTATTTCTGTCACAAAACACAAATAGTTAAAATCAGCTATTAGCCTTTTTGTGTTCTGTCAAGGTCCCACGGGGATCTTCTGTGAAATAAAACAAGACACCGACTTGCCCTTTTTGGGCTTTGTTAATATGGTTAAAAAATGAGGGAACAATCCAGCAAGTGTTGATTTCATATTCCTTTTTCGGGGTGTCTTTAGCCTTCCAAAGATATTTGTTAAGGGATCTTGTTAAGGTTAGGGGAACTGGCCTCAGGCTAGCTGAGTCAATCGACACAGTCTGGCCAGGGAGGTAAGAGTGTTTCCCTGGCTTATCAGCCACTAGATCGTGACTCACAGGGATAACTGGCAAGAGTGGTGGGGCCTTTGGACAGAAGGTGTTAAATCGACGATCTTGCTTCCCTTTGTTGTGAGCTTTCTCATGCATCCACCCTTCACCGCCCCCACCCCGCTCACTTGGGAGGGGCGGAGACATCAGTTTTGTAATGGCTTGGATAGCCGTTCAGGTTCCCTGGGAGAGACCCTAGGACCTGGGGTTTTGCTCTCCTCGAGATTCTGGAGCTTTTGTTCTGGCCACCAGTTAACTAATTTCTCTAACCTGACAGTGGGTAATCCATTCATCAAATCTCGTGGAACACCCTTTTGCCAGCCCAGTGTCCAGAGACGATTACGTTTATGATCAATATTTCTCCTACCTGTTTTTACGGACAGCGAGACCCTTCCAGTCCCACTGAGCTTTGAGCTAGGAGGCCTGGGGGCAAGGCTGACTGCTGCAAGTCTTACTTCTCTTGGCTCAAATTTAGTGGAGGAAGAAACCACTGGCCCATATTTCCTTCCATAGTTAATTAACTCTTGGGCAACCTCTCCCCAAGTCCATGCTTTGTTTCCTGACTGCATATAGTTGGGGGTTACAGTTCCTTCTAACACTGGCCGGGTCCTCTCTCCCTGAGACATAGCCTCTATTTTTCCTTGCAGTTGTATACCTATAGGTTTTAACGACTCTGGAAGCCCCTTAATTAAAGCAGTCATTCTCTCAGGATCAACAGGCATCATCATAGGTGATTCATGGTGTGGCTGCAGCTTTCTATCATACATCATTTGGAGACAAGCAGCCTTTTGAACACTCTCTACTAACTGATCAGTTGTTCCAGTAATGGCAAGAGGGTCTCCCCGTTCTAAAGGGTTGAGACCACCTGCCCAATAGGCAGCCCTTTGTGTCAATGACCAGGGAGCACGATTGTTACCAGTAGTTAAAAATACTCCTGGTCCCCAATAACCTTCTGCTTCCTTTTCTGTTAACCGAATCTGGTCACCACCAGTGAGGCTAACCCTCCATACATATTCTGTTTCTGATTCCCTTGAAGAGCGGCTAAAATCTTTCTTCAATTTTGCTAGTTCAGTGGCTGAGAAAGGAATTTCTTTAACATTCATTTGAGGATCTAAATCCTCACTGTTATCGAATGTGTATTCAGTTTTTATCAGAGGACGCAATGGGGCTATTGGAGTTTCTAATTTATCTAGCCTTTCCTTCTTTCCTGGTAGTTCCACCTGAGGAAAAGTTTTTTCTCGAGGCAAACTATGGGTGATGGTATGGCTGGCATGCTTACACGTTAGCAGTTCCTTAAAAGCCATTTGCAACAAAGCCGAATTACTCTTCTCTCTTTCTAATTGTTCCTCGAGGTTCACTATTTGATTCTGCAGAGTTTTTACCAATTCTTGTGTAACTCTAACCGATTCCTGTAGTGCTTCTATGGTTTGGAGTTCTGCCGAATGCTTTTCATCTCGGAACTCCACGGCTGCTTTTAAAGTAGCCCCGAGTACGGCACAAATAAACGACTTTCCTTTTCCAGCTCGGGTTCGAGCATTGTTTTGCAGAACACTAATACGGTCCGAAACACTCTGCAAGTTATACCAGTTCTGTCGTGCCCAATCCATACCTGATAAAGAGGGTCGAGCACCATGTTTTTCTAAAAGATCAAATAATACATCTTCACTTTTCATGGTGGCAATGCTGTCGCTCATTTTTTCAATACAATGAGAGAACTACACTAAGGGAGGTGCACGTATTCAAAAGCTCAAGTGACTCCTTATCTCCCCAGGGAAACAGACACTTTACAAATGCAAATGCTCAAAGCACTCTTCCCTTTGTCTGAGGGGAGCACACAAAAAGATGCAAATTTCACACTTAAGTTACAAGACACTTAAAATCGCAAAATTCAGAGAGGTCTTCTCGAGGAGGCACACACTTAATCAAAATTAATTCATACGTCCCCGAGAGGTATACACATAAACTGTAAAGTTTCAGAATGTGGAGCGGTCTTCCTGGAGAAGGACTCACGTCTAAGTTTTCAAAACTATCGCTCCATGCAACTCCAGGAGGTGCACACAAAGAAAGTTTCAGACTATATCTGGAAGGACAACACTCTCACGGTGGGTATCCTGCAACGACTACGCCATTAAATAAATGTCTCGCTCCAATTTATAGGAGGGAGAGGAGGTTCTTTTATTATCTATATACCCGGCGTGAGATTAAGAAGCAACGGTTCAAATGTTGGTCCGACCAGTTTATTACAAATCTTAATCAGGGAAATGGGGAAGGGGAGGACGGACACTATTATGAATTAGGGTAATGGGGGAAGGGAAGGAGGGCGATAGAAAAGATAGAAAAGAATAAGCAAGGAGTCTTTATAGGCAGCAAGAGGGAGATAGTCACCACCATGGATCCAGCGAGGTTCGTAGTTCAGTCTTTGATCCTCAGTAGCGGTGGGTCATCAGGCAGAGTTGTCCTGTTGCCAATGACGACGAAGCACGACGAGAGACGACCATGGTGATGATGGCCCCTTTTCAATGGTTTCAAAGTGGTTGAGTCAGCTATCTTTGGAGTGACAGCTCAAATCCAAAGTGGTCGAGTCAGCTCTCCTTTGAGTGGCAGCTTCTGGCTCTGGGGCCTCAGCAGGAAACTCCTTTGCTCTTATCTTCCTGGCCTTGCCAGCAGATAAGAGGGAGCAGGGAGACGCCAACTTGTATCTTGCCTTCGCAGGATACAATGGCATTGTCCCTCAGACTTCCATAGCAAACAGGAGTTATTTGGTAACAGGCTAGATCTTCTGCCAGTAAACAATCCTGAGCACTATCTTCCGAAGGCAAACAGTTCCAAAGATGTAAAATTGTCCACACAGCGATGTTGATTGCCACACAACATCCATCACTTGCCTCCTCAACAAAATACCTAAGGAAGCAAACTTTGAGCCAAAAAACCAAAGAAGGATTCTCACAGTGTTATTATTGCATATGTATATCTGCCTTTGCATTGTTAGTTCTAGAAGATACTGTCTACAGGTATTGCTGACAATTAAAAAAAAAAAATAAAAAATTACAATTCTTATTTATTCTTGGAAATATATTTCTTTGCTTGCTATGAATCAGTTAATACTGAGGCACGATATTTTGCTGTGCTAGTGCACTTTTTTGAATGTATCAAAGTACATAAGACATATTGATATTGTAACAAGTAAACACAGAAACAAAGACTGTGTCTAAAAAACCATTCCAAAGTTTTAGGAAGGAAGGATTATTATAGAATTCTGAGACTGCCTGATACAAGAAGAAAGTGGTTTAGGCAGATTCACATCATTTGACTTAACACACTCATTCTATATAAAAGAATTTAATCTCCAAGACTGGCAAGCCGAATTTTTAACAGAAACACTACTACGCAAATCAAAGAGCACTTCTGTTGTCATGCTATGTACTAACTGCCAGACACTTGTTTGCTTTACAAAATATGCATTAATTTATCAAATTACCCCGCAAAGTAAACAAAACTGAAGAAAACCTATGCATTTAAAGTGGTTAGGATTTGACAAAGAAAAAATAGGAAAGGTTCAAAAGTAGCAAATCCAATTTTTGGTTCTTCAGAAACAAGCTCATTTCAGGTAAAAGCTATTAGCTACTGCTATGTAAAGAAAATACAATTGATAATGTTCAGTGTTACAAATAAGAACTAATTTTGAAAAGATAACTAGTGGATTTCATGATGGCATGACTACATGAGCGGATGAGGAAAATGCTTGATGTCATCTACCTTAAGGTCAGCAGAGACTTGGACATAGTCCCCATCATATCCTTCTTTTCAAATTCAAAATGTGTGGATTTGAAAGGTGGACTGATGAACAAAGTTTAGTCTAGTCGTACCTTGAGAGTGGTGGTCATTGGCTCAATGTCTGGCTAGAGAAGTAACAAGTGGTGCTCCTCAGGGGTCAGTACTGGGACCAATGCTCTTTAATATCTTCAGCAGTGACATTGACAGTGGGATCAAGTACATTCTCATCAAGTTTGTGGATGACAGCAAGCTATGTGATAAGGTGAAGATGACTGAGGGATGGGATGCCACTGAGAGAGACTTAGCCAGCCTTTGTCAGTGGGACAAGGAGAAGCTCATGAGGTTCAAAAAATCCAAGTGCAGGGTACTGCACATGGGTAATGGCAACCAACCCCTTGTATCAGCACAAGTTGAAGGATGTCAGGACAGAGAACAGCCCTGCCACAATGGGCATAGGGATACTAGGAAATAGCAAGTGGACATGAAGTAGCAGTGTGTACCCTCACAGCCCAGAAAGCAAAATATCTTATGGCTCACTTAAATAGTGTCCTTGCCCTGTAAGTTTTAGCAAGTCACTTAAATTAGTGGTTGTAACACAATGAAAAGCACGACAGTGATAGCAGAGTAGCAAGACCCCAGGCTGCAGTGAGTGAAAACTTGCTAAACAGAGCAGTCATGGAGACAGAAAGAAGGAACAAAAAACCTGCTTATCCTTGGAAGGCCTCAGCTATGCAGGGATCTCCAGATGAGATACCCTCACCTCCACTGCCAACACTTAAATGAGGTCTGGGAAGAGGAAGATCCTGTCAATACCCTTTCCTATTTTTTCTTTGTCAAATCCTAACCACTTTAAATGCATAGGTTTTCTTCAGTTTTGTTTATTTTGCGGGGTAATTTGATAAATTAATGCATATTTTGTAAAGCAAACAAGTGTCTGGCAGTTAGTACATAGCATGACAACAGAAGTGCTCTTTGATTTGCGTAGTAGTGTTCCTGTTAAAAATTCGGCTTGCCAGTCTTGGAGATTAAATTCTTTTATACAGAATGAGTGTGTTAAGTCAAATGATGTGAATCTGCCTAAACCACTTTCTTCTTGTATCAGGCAGTCTCAGAATTCTATAATAATCCTTCCTTCCTAAAACTTTGGAATGGTTTTTTAGACACAGTCTTTGTTTCTGTGTTTACTTGTTACAATATCAATATGTCTTATGTACTTTGATACATTCAATAAAGTGCACTAGCACAGCAAAATATCGTGCCTCAGTATTAACTGATTCATAGCAAGCAAAGAAATATATTTCCAAGAATAAATAAGAATTGTAATTTTTTATTTTTTTTTTTAATTGTCAGCAATACCTGTAGACAGTATCTTCTAGAACTAACAATGCAAAGGCAGATATACATATGCAATAATAACACCAAAAACAAGATCACTACTGCATTGTAATTAATAAGTCCTTCTCTTCTATGAGGCAGTTCTTTTGTTTATTACATAATCCTAGAATGCAATGACATAGCAAGTATCAACTAGTAACAGTGTTACACTATCTCCAGCTGTAAAATTAGACTCCTTATCTGGTTGGGCTAACGGGCTTACGGCAGGTCAGAAAAAGACTCGTGTAAATACTAAGGACAGAGAACTTTCTAAAAAGTAAGCAGCTAATCAGCAGTCTTTAACCTGTAGGGAAAAAAAATTACTGTGCTTGGACTAATTCTAGAAGTATGTATAAGGCCCCATTCATTCATTCATTCATTCATTCATTCATTCATTCATTCATTCATTCATTCATTCATTCATTCATTCAGCCTGGCCCCATCCACCCCTTGGCCAGGCTGGGCTGCTCCAGGAGGCAGATGATGTGGCAGGGTGAGCAGTTGGAAGTGTGAGCAAAATTGTTTTAGAGGCAGAATGTTCTTGTTTCACAGTATTGCATATATGCAATCCTGCATTCAAGATAGAAGAAAGGGGCCTAGAATTTCAAAGAGATATGATGCAAAGTGGACAATGAGGGTCATTGCAAAAATTGTCCTTCTTTAGGGAACAAAACTTGCCTCCTTTTGAGTTTAATGACAGTCCTGCTATTGATTTGTGCCTGCCCTATCTATTCATTTTTCTGCTCCCCTGATTTTTTTTTTTTTTTTCACTTTTGCTCGGATTAATGACTTGCTTCATTCCTTATCTTTATCCTCTCTTCCCGAAAAGTGTTGTCACTTAAACTGGCTTAGCATATCTACTCTATTTATTCTACAACACCCCCGAGTTTTACATTTCAGTTGAAAGATTCGCTATCGCTATAATCACCAGGAAGAAGAAATAGTTGCTTTAAACTTCTAAAGAAGTAAGATCACTTGTGAAGAAGTAAGATCTCAATCCTATCAGTCCTCCAACTGAGAGGGTGACGAATGGATGTCACAAAAGGAGAAAAAACACAATCATCTCGGAAACGTAAGGGTTAATGAAAGGTAATATGTCACTTCATGGCAATAGTAACACTTTTCTGACGATACAAAACAGGGACGGTCAGCAGTATGCTAGGGTTGCATTCAGGATGGAGTACTCCAGATGTGGTCTCACCAAGGCAGAGCAGAGGGGCAGGATCATCTACCTTGACCTGCTGACCACGATTCTTTTGGTGCAGTCCAGGACAGGAGTGGCTTTCTGGGCTGTGAGGGTACACACTGCTACTTCATGTCCACTTGCTATTTCCTAGTATCCCTATGCCCATTGTGGCAGGGCTGTTCTCTGTCCTGACATCCTTCAACTTGTGCTGATACAAGGGGTTGGTTGCCATTACCCATGTGCAGTACCCTGCACTTGGATTTTTTGAACCTCATGAGCTTCTCCTTGTCCCACTGACAAAGGCTGGCTAAGTCTCTCTCAGTGGCATCCCATCCCTCAGTCATCTTCACCTTATCACATAGCTTGCTGTCATCCACAAACTTGATGAGAATGTACTTGATCCCACTGTCAATGTCACTGCTGAAGATATTAAAGAGCATTGGTCCCAGTACTGACCCCTGAGGAGCACCACTTGTTACTTCTCTAGCCAGACATTGAGCCAATGACCACCACTCTCAAGGTACGACTAGACTAAACTTTGTTCATCAGTCCACCTTTCAAATCCACACATTTTGAATTTGAAAAGAAGGATATGATGGGGACTATGTCCAAGTCTCTGCTGACCTTAAGGTAGATGACATCAAGCATTTTCCTCATCCGCTCATGTAGTCATGCCATCATGAAATCCACTAGTTATCTTTTCAAAATTAGTTCTTATTTGTAACACTGAACATTATCAATTGTATTTTCTTTACATAGCAGTAGCTAATAGCTTTTACCTGAAATGAGCTTGTTTCTGAAGAACCAAAAATTGGATTTGCTACTTTTGAACCTTTCCTATTTTTTCTTTGTCAAATCCTAACCACTTTAAATGCATAGGTTTTCTTCAGTTTTGTTTATTTTGCGGGGTAATTTGATAAATTAATGCATATTTTGTAAAGCAAACAAGTGTCTGGCAGTTAGTACATAGCATGACAACAGAAGTGCTCTTTGATTTGCGTAGTAGTGTTCCTGTTAAAAATTCGGCTTGCCAGTCTTGGAGATTAAATTCTTTTATATAGAATGAGTGTGTTAAGTCAAATGATGTGAATCTGCCTAAACCACTTTCTTCTTGTATCAGGCAGTCTCAGAATTCTATAATAATCCTTCCTTCCTAAAACTTTGGAATGGTTTTTTAGACACAGTCTTTGTTTCTGTGTTTACTTGTTACAATATCAATATGTCTTATGTACTTTGATACATTCAATAAAGTGCACTAGCACAGCAAAATATCGTGCCTCAGTATTAACTGATTCATAGCAAGCAAAGAAATATATTTCCAAGAATAAATAAGAATTGTAATTTTTTATTTTTTTTTTTTAATTGTCAGCAATACCTGTAGACAGTATCTTCTAGAACTAACAATGCAAAGGCAGATATACATATGCAATAATAACACCAAAAACAAGATCACTACTGCATTGTAATTAATAAGTCCTTCTCTTCTATGAGGCAGTTCTTTTGTTTATTACATAATCCTAGAATGCAATGACATAGCAAGTATCAACTAGTAACAGTGTTACACTATCTCCAGCTGTAAAATTAGACTCCTTATCTGGTTTGGACTAACGGGCTTACGGCAGGTCAGAAAAAGACTCGTGTAAATACTAAGGACAGAGAACTTTCTAAAAAGTAAGCAGCTAATCAGCAGTCTTTAACCTGTAGGGAAAAAAAATTACTGTGCTTGGACTAATTCTAGAAGTATGTATAAGGCCCCATTCATTCATTCATTCATTCATTCATTCATTCATTCATTCATTCATTCATTCATTCATTCATTCATTCATTCAGCCTGGCCCCATCCACCCCTTGGCCAGGCTGGGCTGCTCCAGGAGGCAGATGATGTGGCAGGGTGAGCAGGTGGAAGTGTGAGCAAAATTGTTTTAGAGGCAGAATGTTCTTGTTTCACAGTATTGCATATATGCAATCCTGCATTCAAGATAGAAGAAAGGGGCCTAGAATTTCAAAGAGATATGATGCAAAGTGGACAATGAGGGTCATTGCAAAAATTGTCCTTCTTTAGGGAACAAAACTTGCCTCCTTTTGAGTTTAATGACAGTCCTGCTATTGATTTGTGCGTGCCCTATCTATTCATTTTTCTGCTCCCCTGATTTTTTTTTTTTTTTTCACTTTTGCTCGGATTAATGACTTGCTTCATTCCTTATCTTTATCCTCTCTTCCCGAAAAGTGTTGTCACTTAAACAGGCTTAGCATATCTACTCTATTTATTCTACAACACCCCCGAGTTTTACATTTCAGTTGAAAGATTCGCTATCGCTATAATCACCAGGAAGAAGAAATAGTTGCTTTAAACTTCTAAAGAAGTAAGATCACTTGTGAAGAAGTAAGATCTCAATCCTATCAGTCCTCCAACTGAGAGGGTGACGAATGGATGTCACAAAAGGAGAAAAAACACAATCATCTAGGAAACGTAAGGGTTAATGAAAGGTAATATGTCACTTCATGGCAATAGTAACACTTTTCTGACGATACAAAACAGGGACGGTCAGCAGTATGCTAGGGTTGCATTCAGGATGGAGTACTCCAGATGTGGTCTCACCAAGGCAGAGCAGAGGGGCAGGATCATCTACCTTGACCTGCTGACCACGATTCTTTTGGTGCAGTCCAGGACAGGAGTGGCTTTCTGGGCTGTGAGGGTACACACTGCTACTTCATGTCCACTTGCTATTTCCTAGTATCCCTATGCCCATTGTGGCAGGGCTGTTCTCTGTCCTGACATCCTTCAACTTGTGCTGATACAAGGGGTTGGTTGCCATTACCCATGTGCAGTACCCTGCACTTGGATTTTTTGAACCTCATGAGCTTCTCCTTGTCCCACTGACAAAGGCTGGCTAAGTCTCTCTCAGTGGCATCCCATCCCTCAGTCATCTTCACCTTATCACATAGCTTGCTGTCATCCACAAACTTGATGAGAATGTACTTGATCCCACTGTCAATGTCACTGCTGAAGATATTAAAGAGCATTGGTCCCAGTACTGACCCCTGAGGAGCACCACTTGTTACTTCTCTAGCCAGACATTGAGCCAATGACCACCACTCTCAAGGTACGACTAGACTAAACTTTGTTCATCAGTCCACCTTTCAAATCCACACATTTTGAATTTGAAAAGAAGGATATGATGGGGACTATGTCCAAGTCTCTGCTGACCTTAAGGTAGATGACATCAAGCATTTTCCTCATCCGCTCATGTAGTCATGCCATCATGAAATCCACTAGTTATCTTTTCAAAATTAGTTCTTATTTGTAACACTGAACATTATCAATTGTATTTTCTTTACATAGCAGTAGCTAATAGCTTTTACCTGAAATGAGCTTGTTTCTGAAGAACCAAAAATTGGATTTGCTACTTTTGAACCTTTCCTATTTTTTCTTTGTCAAATCCTAACCACTTTAAATGCATAGGTTTTCTTCAGTTTTGTTTATTTTGCGGGGTAATTTGATAAATTAATGCATATTTTGTAAAGCAAACAAGTGTCTGGCAGTTAGTACATAGCATGACAACAGAAGTGCTCTTTGATTTGCGTAGTAGTGTTCCTGTTAAAAATTCGGCTTGCCAGTCTTGGAGATTAAATTCTTTTATATAGAATGAGTGTGTTAAGTCAAATGATGTGAATCTGCCTAAACCACTTTCTTCTTGTATCAGGCAGTCTCAGAATTCTATAATAATCCTTCCTTCCTAAAACTTTGGAATGGTTTTTTAGACACAGTCTTTGTTTCTGTGTTTACTTGTTACAATATCAATATGTCTTATGTACTTTGATACATTCAAAAAAGTGCACTAGCACAGCAAAATATCGTGCCTCAGTATTAACTGATTCATAGCAAGCAAAGAAATATATTTCCAAGAATAAATAAGAATTGTAATTTTTTATTTTTTTTTTTTAATTGTCAGCAATACCTGTAGACAGTATCTTCTAGAACTAACAATGCAAAGGCAGATATACATATGCAATAATAACACCAAAAACAAGATCACTACTGCATTGTAATTAATAAGTCCTTCTCTTCTATGAGGCAGTTCTTTTGTTTATTACATAATCCTAGAATGCAATGACATAGCAAGTATCAACTAGTAACAGTGTTACACTATCTCCAGCTGTAAAATTAGACTCCTTATCTGGTTTGGACTAACGGGCTTACGGCAGGTCAGAAAAAGACTCGTGTAAATACTAAGGACAGAGAACTTTCTAAAAAGTAAGCAGCTAATCAGCAGTCTTTAACCTGTAGGGAAAAAAAATTACTGTGCTTGGACTAATTCTAGAAGTATGTATAAGGCCCCATTCATTCATTCATTCATTCATTCATTCATTCATTCATTCATTCATTCATTCATTCATTCATTCAGCCTGGCCCCATCCACCCCTTGGCCAGGCTGGGCTGCTCCAGGAGGCAGATGATGTGGCAGGGTGAGCAGTTGGAAGTGTGAGCAAAATTGTTTTAGAGGCAGAATGTTCTTGTTTCACAGTATTGCATATATGCAATCCTGCATTCAAGATAGAAGAAAGGGGCCTAGAATTTCAAAGAGATATGATGCAAAGTGGACAATGAGGGTCATTGCAAAAATTGTCCTTCTTTAGGGAACAAAACTTGCCTCCTTTTGAGTTTAATGACAGTCCTGCTATTGATTTGTGCGTGCCCTATCTATTCATTTTTCTGCTCCCCTGATTTTTTTTTTTTTTTTCACTTTTGCTCGGATTAATGACTTGCTTCATTCCTTATCTTTATCCTCTCTTCCCGAAAAGTGTTGTCACTTAAACTGGCTTAGCATATCTACTCTATTTATTCTACAACACCCCCGAGTTTTACATTTCAGTTGAAAGATTCGCTATCGCTATAATCACCAGGAAGAAGAAATAGTTGCTTTAAACTTCTAAAGAAGTAAGATCACTTCTGAAGAAGTAAGATCTCAATCCTATCAGTCCTCCAACTGAGAGGGTGACGAATGGATGTCACAAAAGGAGAAAAAACACAATCATCTCGGAAACGTAAGGGTTAATGAAAGGTAATATGTCACTTCATGGCAATAGTAACACTTTTCTGACGATACAAAACAGGGACGGTCAGCAGTATGCTAGGGTTGCATTCAGGATGGAGTACTCCAGATGTGGTCTCACCAAGGCAGAGCAGAGGGGCAGGATCATCTACCTTGACCTGCTGACCACGATTCTTTTGGTGCAGTCCAGGACAGGAGTGGCTTTCTGGGCTGTGAGGGTACACACTGCTACTTCATGTCCACTTGCTATTTCCTAGTATCCCTATGCCCATTGTGGCAGGGCTGTTCTCTGTCCTGACATCCTTCAACTTGTGCTGATACAAGGGGTTGGTTGCCATTACCCATGTGCAGTACCCTGCACTTGGATTTTTTGAACCTCATGAGCTTCTCCTTGTCCCACTGACAAAGGCTGGCTAAGTCTCTCTCAGTGGCATCCCATCCCTCAGTCATCTTCACCTTATCACATAGCTTGCTGTCATCCACAAACTTGATGAGAATGTACTTGATCCCACTGTCAATGTCACTGCTGAAGATATTAAAGAGCATTGGTCCCAGTACTGACCCCTGAGGAGCACCACTTGTTACTTCTCTAGCCAGACATTGAGCCAATGACCACCACTCTCAAGGTACGACTAGACTAAACTTTGTTCATCAGTCCACCTTTCAAATCCACACATTTTGAATTTGAAAAGAAGGATATGATGGGGACTATGTCCAAGTCTCTGCTGACCTTAAGGTAGATGACATCAAGCATTTTCCTCATCCGCTCATGTAGTCATGCCATCATGAAATCCACTAGTTATCTTTTCAAAATTAGTTCTTATTTGTAACACTGAACATTATCAATTGTATTTTCTTTACATAGCAGTAGCTAATAGCTTTTACCTGAAATGAGCTTGTTTCTGAAGAACCAAAAATTGGATTTGCTACTTTTGAACCTTTCCTATTTTTTCTTTGTCAAATCCTAACCACTTTAAATGCATAGGTTTTCTTCAGTTTTGTTTATTTTGCGGGGTAATTTGATAAATTAATGCATATTTTGTAAAGCAAACAAGTGTCTGGCAGTTAGTACATAGCATGACAACAGAAGTGCTCTTTGATTTGCGTAGTAGTGTTCCTGTTAAAAATTCGGCTTGCCAGTCTTGGAGATTAAATTCTTTTATATAGAATGAGTGTGTTAAGTCAAATGATGTGAATCTGCCTAAACCACTTTCTTCTTGTATCAGGCAGTCTCAGAATTCTATAATAATCCTTCCTTCCTAAAACTTTGGAATGGTTTTTTAGACACAGTCTTTGTTTCTGTGTTTACTTGTTACAATATCAATATGTCTTATGTACTTTGATACATTCAATAAAGTGCACTAGCACAGCAAAATATCGTGCCTCAGTATTAACTGATTCATAGCAAGCAAAGAAATATATTTCCAAGAATAAATAAGAATTGTAATTTTTTATTTTTTTTTTTTAATTGTCAGCAATACCTGTAGACAGTATCTTCTAGAACTAACAATGCAAAGGCAGATATACATATGCAATAATAACACCAAAAACAAGATCACTACTGCATTGTAATTAATAAGTCCTTCTCTTCTATGAGGCAGTTCTTTTGTTTATTACATAATCCTAGAATGCAATGACATAGCAAGTATCAACTAGTAACAGTGTTACACTATCTCCAGCTGTAAAATTAGACTCCTTATCTGGTTTGGACTAACGGGCTTACGGCAGGTCAGAAAAAGACTCGTGTAAATACTAAGGACAGAGAACTTTCTAAAAAGTAAGCAGCTAATCAGCAGTCTTTAACCTGTAGGGAAAAAAAATTACTGTGCTTGGACTAATTCTAGAAGTATGTATAAGGCCCCATTCATTCATTCATTCATTCATTCATTCATTCATTCATTCATTCATTCATTCATTCAGCCTGGCCCCATCCACCCCTTGGCCAGGCTGGGCTGCTCCAGGAGGCAGATGATGTGGCAGGGTGAGCCGTTGGAAGTGTGAGCAAAATTGTTTTAGAGGCAGAATGTTCTTGTTTCACAGTATTGCATATATGCAATCCTGCATTCAAGATAGAAGAAAGGGGCCTAGAATTTCAAAGAGATATGATGCAAAGTGGACAATGAGGGTCATTGCAAAAATTGTCCTTCTTTAGGGAACAAAACTTGCCTCCTTTTGAGTTTAATGACAGTCCTGCTATTGATTTGTGCCTGCCCTATCTATTCATTTTTCTGCTCCCCTGATTTTTTTTTTTTTTTTCACTTTTGCTCGGATTAATGACTTGCTTCATTCCTTATCTTTATCCTCTCTTCCCGAAAAGTGTTGTCACTTAAACTGGCTTAGCATATCTACTCTATTTATTCTACAACACCCCCGAGTTTTACATTTCAGTTGAAAGATTCGCTATCGCTATAATCACCAGGAAGAAGAAATAGTTGCTTTAAACTTCTAAAGAAGTAAGATCACTTCTGAAGAAGTAAGATCTCAATCCTATCAGTCCTCCAACTGAGAGGGTGACGAATGGATGTCACAAAAGGAGAAAAAACACAATCATCTCGGAAACGTAAGGGTTAATGAAAGGTAATATGTCACTTCATGGCAATAGTAACACTTTTCTGACGATACAAAACAGGGACGGTCAGCAGTATGCTAGGGTTGCATTCAGGATGGAGTACTCCAGATGTGGTCTCACCAAGGCAGAGCAGAGGGGCAGGATCATCTACCTTGACCTGCTGACCACGATTCTTTTGGTGCAGTCCAGGACAGGAGTGGCTTTCTGGGCTGTGAGGGTACACACTGCTACTTCATGTCCACTTGCTATTTCCTAGTATCCCTATGCCCATTGTGGCAGGGCTGTTCTCTGTCCTGACATCCTTCAACTTGTGCTGATACAAGGGGTTGGTTGCCATTACCCATGTGCAGTACCCTGCACTTGGATTTTTTGAACCTCATGAGCTTCTCCTTGTCCCACTGACAAAGGCTGGCTAAGTCTCTCTCAGTGGCATCCCATCCCTCAGTCATCTTCACCTTATCACATAGCTTGCTGTCATCCACAAACTTGATGAGAATGTACTTGATCCCACTGTCAATGTCACTGCTGAAGATATTAAAGAGCATTGGTCCCAGTACTGACCCCTGAGGAGCACCACTTGTTACTTCTCTAGCCAGACATTGAGCCAATGACCACCACTCTCAAGGTACGACTAGACTAAACTTTGTTCATCAGTCCACCTTTCAAATCCACACATTTTGAATTTGAAAAGAAGGATATGATGGGGACTATGTCCAAGTCTCTGCTGACCTTAAGGTAGATGACATCAAGCATTTTCCTCATCCGCTCATGTAGTCATGCCATCATGAAATCCACTAGTTATCTTTTCAAAATTAGTTCTTATTTGTAACACTGAACATTATCAATTGTATTTTCTTTACATAGCAGTAGCTAATAGCTTTTACCTGAAATGAGCTTGTTTCTGAAGAACCAAAAATTGGATTTGCTACTTTTGAACCTTTCCTATTTTTTCTTTGTCAAATCCTAACCACTTTAAATGCATAGGTTTTCTTCAGTTTTGTTTATTTTGCGGGGTAATTTGATAAATTAATGCATATTTTGTAAAGCAAACAAGTGTCTGGCAGTTAGTACATAGCATGACAACAGAAGTGCTCTTTGATTTGCGTAGTAGTGTTCCTGTTAAAAATTCGGCTTGCCAGTCTTGGAGATTAAATTCTTTTATATAGAATGAGTGTGTTAAGTCAAATGATGTGAATCTGCCTAAACCACTTTCTTCTTGTATCAGGCAGTCTCAGAATTCTATAATAATCCTTCCTTCCTAAAACTTTGGAATGGTTTTTTAGACACAGTCTTTGTTTCTGTGTTTACTTGTTACAATATCAATATGTCTTATGTACTTTGATACATTCAAAAAAGTGCACTAGCACAGCAAAATATCGTGCCTCAGTATTAACTGATTCATAGCAAGCAAAGAAATATATTTCCAAGAATAAATAAGAATTGTAATTTTTTATTTTTTTTTTTAATTGTCAGCAATACCTGTAGACAGTATCTTCTAGAACTAACAATGCAAAGGCAGATATACATATGCAATAATAACACCAAAAACAAGATCACTACTGCATTGTAATTAATAAGTCCTTCTCTTCTATGAGGCAGTTCTTTTGTTTATTACATAATCCTAGAATGCAATGACATAGCAAGTATCAACTAGTAACAGTGTTACACTATCTCCAGCTGTAAAATTAGACTCCTTATCTGGTTTGGACTAACGGGCTTACGGCAGGTCAGAAAAAGACTCGTGTAAATACTAAGGACAGAGAACTTTCTAAAAAGTAAGCAGCTAATCAGCAGTCTTTAACCTGTAGGGAAAAAAAATTACTGTGCTTGGACTAATTCTAGAAGTATGTATAAGGCCCCATTCATTCATTCATTCATTCATTCATTCATTCATTCATTCATTCATTCATTCATTCATTCAGCCTGGCCCCATCCACCCCTTGGCCAGGCTGGGCTGCTCCAGGAGGCAGATGATGTGGCAGGGTGAGCAGTTGGAAGTGTGAGCAAAATTGTTTTAGAGGCAGAATGTTCTTGTTTCACAGTATTGCATATATGCAATCCTGCATTCAAGATAGAAGAAAGGGGCCTAGAATTTCAAAGAGATATGATGCAAAGTGGACAATGAGGGTCATTGCAAAAATTGTCCTTCTTTAGGGAACAAAACTTGCCTCCTTTTGAGTTTAATGACAGTCCTGCTATTGATTTGTGCGTGCCCTATCTATTCATTTTTCTGCTCCCCTGATTTTTTTTTTTTTTTTCACTTTTGCTCGGATTAATGACTTGCTTCATTCCTTATCTTTATCCTCTCTTCCCGAAAAGTGTTGTCACTTAAACTGGCTTAGCATATCTACTCTATTTATTCTACAACACCCCCGAGTTTTACATTTCAGTTGAAAGATTCGCTATCGCTATAATCACCAGGAAGAAGAAATAGTTGCTTTAAACTTCTAAAGAAGTAAGATCACTTGTGAAGAAGTAAGATCTCAATCCTATCAGTCCTCCAACTGAGAGGGTGACGAATGGATGTCACAAAAGGAGAAAAAACACAATCATCTAGGAAACGTAAGGGTTAATGAAAGGTAATATGTCACTTCATGGCAATAGTAACACTTTTCTGACGATACAAAACAGGGACGGTCAGCAGTATGCTAGGGTTGCATTCAGGATGGAGTACTCCAGATGTGGTCTCACCAAGGCAGAGCAGAGGGGCAGGATCATCTACCTTGACCTGCTGACCACGATTCTTTTGGTGCAGTCCAGGACAGGAGTGGCTTTCTGGGCTGTGAGGGTACACACTGCTACTTCATGTCCACTTGCTATTTCCTAGTATCCCTATGCCCATTGTGGCAGGGCTGTTCTCTGTCCTGACATCCTTCAACTTGTGCTGATACAAGGGGTTGGTTGCCATTACCCATGTGCAGTACCCTGCACTTGGATTTTTTGAACCTCATGAGCTTCTCCTTGTCCCACTGACAAAGGCTGGCTAAGTCTCTCTCAGTGGCATCCCATCCCTCAGTCATCTTCACCTTATCACATAGCTTGCTGTCATCCACAAACTTGATGAGAATGTACTTGATCCCACTGTCAATGTCACTGCTGAAGATATTAAAGAGCATTGGTCCCAGTACTGACCCCTGAGGAGCACCACTTGTTACTTCTCTAGCCAGACATTGAGCCAATGACCACCACTCTCAAGGTACGACTAGACTAAACTTTGTTCATCAGTCCACCTTTCAAATCCACACATTTTGAATTTGAAAAGAAGGATATGATGGGGACTATGTCCAAGTCTCTGCTGACCTTAAGGTAGATGACATCAAGCATTTTCCTCATCCGCTCATGTAGTCATGCCATCATGAAATCCACTAGTTATCTTTTCAAAATTAGTTCTTATTTGTAACACTGAACATTATCAATTGTATTTTCTTTACATAGCAGTAGCTAATAGCTTTTACCTGAAATGAGCTTGTTTCTGAAGAACCAAAAATTGGATTTGCTACTTTTGAACCTTTCCTATTTTTTCTTTGTCAAATCCTAACCACTTTAAATGCATAGGTTTTCTTCAGTTTTGTTTATTTTGCGGGGTAATTTGATAAATTAATGCATATTTTGTAAAGCAAACAAGTGTCTGGCAGTTAGTACATAGCATGACAACAGAAGTGCTCTTTGATTTGCGTAGTAGTGTTCCTGTTAAAAATTCGGCTTGCCAGTCTTGGAGATTAAATTCTTTTATATAGAATGAGTGTGTTAAGTCAAATGATGTGAATCTGCCTAAACCACTTTCTTCTTGTATCAGGCAGTCTCAGAATTCTATAATAATCCTTCCTTCCTAAAACTTTGGAATGGTTTTTTAGACACAGTCTTTGTTTCTGTGTTTACTTGTTACAATATCAATATGTCTTATGTACTTTGATACATTCAAAAAAGTGCACTAGCACAGCAAAATATCGTGCCTCAGTATTAACTGATTCATAGCAAGCAAAGAAATATATTTCCAAGAATAAATAAGAATTGTAATTTTTTATTTTTTTTTTTTAATTGTCAGCAATACCTGTAGACAGTATCTTCTAGAACTAACAATGCAAAGGCAGATATACATATGCAATAATAACACCAAAAACAAGATCACTACTGCATTGTAATTAATAAGTCCTTCTCTTCTATGAGGCAGTTCTTTTGTTTATTACATAATCCTAGAATGCAATGACATAGCAAGTATCAACTAGTAACAGTGTTACACTATCTCCAGCTGTAAAATTAGACTCCTTATCTGGTTTGGACTAACGGGCTTACGGCAGGTCAGAAAAAGACTCGTGTAAATACTAAGGACAGAGAACTTTATAAAAAGTAAGCAGCTAATCAGCAGTCTTTAACCTGTAGGGAAAAAAAATTACTGTGCTTGGACTAATTCTAGAAGTATGTATAAGGCCCCATTCATTCATTCATTCATTCATTCATTCATTCATTCATTCATTCATTCATTCATTCATTCATTCATTCATTCATTCAGCCTGGCCCCATCCACCCCTTGGCCAGGCTGGGCTGCTCCAGGAGGCAGATGATGTGGCAGGGTGAGCAGTTGGAAGTGTGAGCAAAATTGTTTTAGAGGCAGAATGTTCTTGTTTCACAGTATTGCATATATGCAATCCTGCATTCAAGATAGAAGAAAGGGGCCTAGAATTTCAAAGAGATATGATGCAAAGTGGACAATGAGGGTCATTGCAAAAATTGTCCTTCTTTAGGGAACAAAACTTGCCTCCTTTTGAGTTTAATGACAGTCCTGCTATTGATTTGTGCGTGCCCTATCTATTCATTTTTCTGCTCCCCTGATTTTTTTTTTTTTTTTCACTTTTGCTCGGATTAATGACTTGCTTCATTCCTTATCTTTATCCTCTCTTCCCGAAAAGTGTTGTCACTTAAACTGGCTTAGCATATCTACTCTATTTATTCTACAACACCCCCGAGTTTTACATTTCAGTTGAAAGATTCGCTATCGCTATAATCACCAGGAAGAAGAAATAGTTGCTTTAAACTTCTAAAGAAGTAAGATCACTTGTGAAGAAGTAAGATCTCAATCCTATCAGTCCTCCAACTGAGAGGGTGACGAATGGATGTCACAAAAGGAGAAAAAACACAATCATCTCGGAAAGGTAAGGGTTAATGAAAGGTAATATGTCACTTCATGGCAATAGTAACACTTTTCTGACGATACAAAACAGGGACGGTCAGCAGTATGCTAGGGTTGCATTCAGGATGGAGTACTCCAGATGTGGTCTCACCAAGGCAGAGCAGAGGGGCAGGATCATCTACCTTGACCTGCTGACCACGATTCTTTTGGTGCAGTCCAGGACAGGAGTGGCTTTCTGGGCTGTGAGGGTACACACTGCTACTTCATGTCCACTTGCTATTTCCTAGTATCCCTATGCCCATTGTGGCAGGGCTGTTCTCTGTCCTGACATCCTTCAACTTGTGCTGATACAAGGGGTTGGTTGCCATTACCCATGTGCAGTACCCTGCACTTGGATTTTTTGAACCTCATGAGCTTCTCCTTGTCCCACTGACAAAGGCTGGCTAAGTCTCTCTCAGTGGCATCCCATCCCTCAGTCATCTTCACCTTATCACATAGCTTGCTGTCATCCACAAACTTGATGAGAATGTACTTGATCCCACTGTCAATGTCACTGCTGAAGATATTAAAGAGCATTGGTCCCAGTACTGACCCCTGAGGAGCACCACTTGTTACTTCTCTAGCCAGACATTGAGCCAATGACCACCACTCTCAAGGTACGACTAGACTAAACTTTGTTCATCAGTCCACCTTTCAAATCCACACATTTTGAATTTGAAAAGAAGGATATGATGGGGACTATGTCCAAGTCTCTGCTGACCTTAAGGTAGATGACATCAAGCATTTTCCTCATCCGCTCATGTAGTCATGCCATCATGAAATCCACTAGTTATCTTTTCAAAATTAGTTCTTATTTGTAACACTGAACATTATCAATTGTATTTTCTTTACATAGCAGTAGCTAATAGCTTTTACCTGAAATGAGCTTGTTTCTGAAGAACCAAAAATTGGATTTGCTACTTTTGAACCTTTCCTATTTTTTCTTTGTCAAATCCTAACCACTTTAAATGCATAGGTTTTCTTCAGTTTTGTTTATTTTGCGGGGTAATTTGATAAATTAATGCATATTTTGTAAAGCAAACAAGTGTCTGGCAGTTAGTACATAGCATGACAACAGAAGTGCTCTTTGATTTGCGTAGTAGTGTTCCTGTTAAAAATTCGGCTTGCCAGTCTTGGAGATTAAATTCTTTTATATAGAATGAGTGTGTTAAGTCAAATGATGTGAATCTGCCTAAACCACTTTCTTCTTGTATCAGGCAGTCTCAGAATTCTATAATAATCCTTCCTTCCTAAAACTTTGGAATGGTTTTTTAGACACAGTCTTTGTTTCTGTGTTTACTTGTTACAATATCAATATGTCTTATGTACTTTGATACATTCAAAAAAGTGCACTAGCACAGCAAAATATCGTGCCTCAGTATTAACTGATTCATAGCAAGCAAAGAAATATATTTCCAAGAATAAATAAGAATTGTAATTTTTTATTTTTTTTTTTTAATTGTCAGCAATACCTGTAGACAGTATCTTCTAGAACTAACAATGCAAAGGCAGATATACATATGCAATAATAACACCAAAAACAAGATCACTACTGCATTGTAATTAATAAGTCCTTCTCTTCTATGAGGCAGTTCTTTTGTTTATTACATAATCCTAGAATGCAATGACATAGCAAGTATCAACTAGTAACAGTGTTACACTATCTCCAGCTGTAAAATTAGACTCCTTATCTGGTTTGGACTAACGGGCTTACGGCAGGTCAGAAAAAGACTCGTGTAAATACTAAGGACAGAGAACTTTCTAAAAAGTAAGCAGCTAATCAGCAGTCTTTAACCTGTAGGGAAAAAAAATTACTGTGCTTGGACTAATTCTAGAAGTATGTATAAGGCCCCATTCATTCATTCATTCATTCATTCATTCATTCATTCATTCATTCATTCATTCATTCATTCATTCAGCCTGGCCCCATCCACCCCTTGGCCAGGCTGGGCTGCTCCAGGAGGCAGATGATGTGGCAGGGTGAGCAGTTGGAAGTGTGAGCAAAATTGTTTTAGAGGCAGAATGTTCTTGTTTCACAGTATTGCATATATGCAATCCTGCATTCAAGATGGAAGAAAGGGGCCTAGAATTTCAAAGAGATATGATGCAAAGTGGACAATGAGGGTCATTGCAAAAATTGTCCTTCTTTAGGGAACAAAACTTGCCTCCTTTTGAGTTTAATGACAGTCCTGCTATTGATTTGTGCCTGCCCTATCTATTCATTTTTCTGCTCCCCTGATTTTTTTTTTTTTTTTTTCACTTTTGCTCAGATTAATGACTTGCTTCATTCCTTATCTTTATCCTCTCTTCCCGAAAAGTGTTGTCACTTAAACTGGCTTAGCATATCTACTCTATTTATTCTACAACACCCCCGAGTTTTACATTTCAGTTGAAAGATTCACTATCGCTATAATCACCAGGAAGAAGAAATAGTTGCTTTAAACTTCTAAAGAAGTAAGATCACTTGTGAAGAAGTAAGATCTCAATCCTATCAGTCCTCCAACTGAGAGGGTGACGAATGGATGTCACAAAAGGAGAAAAAACACAATCATCTCGGAAAGGTAAGGGTTAATGAAAGGTAATATGTCACTTCATGGCAATAGTAACACTTTTCTGACGATACAAAACAGGGACGGTCAGCAGTATGCTAGGGTTGCATTCAGGATGGAGTACTCCAGATGTGGTCTCACCAAGGCAGAGCAGAGGGGCAGGATCATCTACCTTGACCTGCTGACCACGATTCTTTTGGTGCAGTCCAGGACAGGAGTGGCTTTCTGGGCTGTGAGGGTACACACTGCTACTTCATGTCCACTTGCTATTTCCTAGTATCCCTATGCCCATTGTGGCAGGGCTGTTCTCTGTCCTGACATCCTTCAACTTGTGCTGATACAAGGGGTTGGTTGCCATTACCCATGTGCAGTACCCTGCTCTTGGATTTTTTGAACCTCATGAGCTTCTCCTTGTCCCACTGACAAAGGCTGGCTAAGTCTCTCTCAGTGGCATCCCATCCCTCAGTCATCTTCACCTTATCACATAGCTTGCTGTCATCCACAAACTTGATGAGAATGTACTTGATCCCACTGTCAATGTCACTGCTGAAGATATTAAAGAGCATTGGTCCCAGTACTGACCCCTGAGGAGCACCACTTGTTACTTCTCTAGCCAGACATTGAGCCAATGACCACCACTCTCAAGGTACGACTAGACTAAACTTTGTTCATCAGTCCACCTTTCAAATCCACACATTTTGAATTTGAAAAGAAGGATATGATGGGGACTATGTCCAAGTCTCTGCTGACCTTAAGGTAGATGACATCAAGCATTTTCCTCATCCGCTCATGTAGTCATGCCATCATGAAATCCACTAGTTATCTTTTCAAAATTAGTTCTTATTTGTAACACTGAACATTATCAATTGTATTTTCTTTACATAGCAGTAGCTAATAGCTTTTACCTGAAATGAGCTTGTTTCTGAAGAACCAAAAATTGGATTTGCTACTTTTGAACCTTTCCTATTTTTTCTTTGTCAAATCCTAACCACTTTAAATGCATAGGTTTTCTTCAGTTTTGTTTATTTTGCGGGGTAATTTGATAAATTAATGCATATTTTGTAAAGCAAACAAGTGTCTGGCAGTTAGTACATAGCATGACAACAGAAGTGCTCTTTGATTTGCGTAGTAGTGTTCCTGTTAAAAATTCGGCTTGCCAGTCTTGGAGATTAAATTCTTTTATATAGAATGAGTGTGTTAAGTCAAATGATGTGAATCTGCCTAAACCACTTTCTTCTTGTATCAGGCAGTCTCAGAATTCTATAATAATCCTTCCTTCCTAAAACTTTGGAATGGTTTTTTAGACACAGTCTTTGTTTCTGTGTTTACTTGTTACAATATCAATATGTCTTATGTACTTTGATACATTCAAAAAAGTGCACTAGCACAGCAAAATATCGTGCCTCAGTATTAACTGATTCATAGCAAGCAAAGAAATATATTTCCAAGAATAAATAAGAATTGTAATTTTTTATTTTTTTTTTTTAATTGTCAGCAATACCTGTAGACAGTATCTTCTAGAACTAACAATGCAAAGGCAGATATACATATGCAATAATAACACCAAAAACAAGATCACTACTGCATTGTAATTAATAAGTCCTTCTCTTCTATGAGGCAGTTCTTTTGTTTATTACATAATCCTAGAATGCAATGACATAGCAAGTATCAACTAGTAACAGTGTTACACTATCTCCAGCTGTAAAATTAGACTCCTTATCTGGTTTGGACTAACGGGCTTACGGCAGGTCAGAAAAAGACTCGTGTAAATACTAAGGACAGAGAACTTTCTAAAAAGTAAGCAGCTAATCAGCAGTCTTTAACCTGTAGGGAAAAAAAATTACTGTGCTTGGACTAATTCTAGAAGTATGTATAAGGCCCCATTCATTCATTCATTCATTCATTCATTCATTCATTCATTCATTCATTCATTCATTCATTCAGCCTGGCCCCATCCACCCCTTGGCCAGGCTGGGCTGCTCCAGGAGGCAGATGATGTGGCAGGGTGAGCAGTTGGAAGTGTGAGCAAAATTGTTTTAGAGGCAGAATGTTCTTGTTTCACAGTATTGCATATATGCAATCCTGCATTCAAGATAGAAGAAAGGGGCCTAGAATTTCAAAGAGATATGATGCAAAGTGGACAATGAGGGTCATTGCAAAAATTGTCCTTCTTTAGGGAACAAAACTTGCCTCCTTTTGAGTTTAATGACAGTCCTGCTATTGATTTGTGCGTGCCCTATCTATTCATTTTTCTGCTCCCCTGATTTTTTTTTTTTTTTCACTTTTGCTCGGATTAATGACTTGCTTCATTCCTTATCTTTATCCTCTCTTCCCGAAAAGTGTTGTCACTTAAACTGGCTTAGCATATCTACTCTATTTATTCTACAACACCCCCGAGTTTTACATTTCAGTTGAAAGATTCGCTATCGCTATAATCACCAGGAAGAAGAAATAGTTGCTTTAAACTTCTAAAGAAGTAAGATCACTTGTGAAGAAGTAAGATCTCAATCCTATCAGTCCTCCAACTGAGAGGGTGACGAATGGATGTCACAAAAGGAGAAAAAACACAATCATCTCGGAAACGTAAGGGTTAATGAAAGGTAATATGTCACTTCATGGCAATAGTAACACTTTTCTGACGATACAAAACAGGGACGGTCAGCAGTATGCTAGGGTTGCATTCAGGATGGAGTACTCCAGATGTGGTCTCACCAAGGCAGAGCAGAGGGGCAGGATCATCTACCTTGACCTGCTGACCACGATTCTTTTGGTGCAGTCCAGGACAGGAGTGGCTTTCTGGGCTGTGAGGGTACACACTGCTACTTCATGTCCACTTGCTATTTCCTAGTATCCCTATGCCCATTGTGGCAGGGCTGTTCTCTGTCCTGACATCCTTCAACTTGTGCTGATACAAGGGGTTGGTTGCCATTACCCATGTGCAGTACCCTGCACTTGGATTTTTTGAACCTCATGAGCTTCTCCTTGTCCCACTGACAAAGGCTGGCTAAGTCTCTCTCAGTGGCATCCCATCCCTCAGTCATCTTCACCTTATCACATAGCTTGCTGTCATCCACAAACTTGATGAGAATGTACTTGATCCCACTGTCAATGTCACTGCTGAAGATATTAAAGAGCGACCCCTGAGGAGCACCACTTGTTACTTCTCTAGCCAGACATTGAGCCAATGACCACCACTCTCAAGGTATGACTAGACTAAACTTTGTTCATCAGTCCACCTTTCAAATCCACACATTTTGAATTTGAAAAGAAGGATATGATGGGGACTATGTCCAAGTCTCTGCTGACCTTAAGGTAGATGACATCAAGCATTTTCCTCATCCGCTCATGTAGTCATGCCATCATGAAATCCACTAGTTATCTTTTCAAAATTAGTTCTTATTTGTAACACTGAACATTATCAATTGTATTTTCTTTACATAGCAGTAGCTAATAGCTTTTACCTGAAATGAGCTTGTTTCTGAAGAACCAAAAATTGGATTTGCTACTTTTGAACCTTTCCTATTTTTTCTTTGTCAAATCCTAACCACTTTAAATGCATAGGTTTTCTTCAGTTTTGTTTACTTTGCGGGGTAATTTGATAAATTAATGCATATTTTGTAAAGCAAACAAGTGTCTGGCAGTTAGTACATAGCATGACAACAGAAGTGCTCTTTGATTTGCGTAGTAGTGTTTCTGTTAAAAATTCGGCTTGCCAGTCTTGGAGATTAAATTCTTTTATATAGAATGAGTGTGTTAAGTCAAATGATGTGAATCTGCCTAAACCACTTTCTTCTTGTATCAGGCAGTCTCAGAATTCTATAATAATCCTTCCTTCCTAAAACTTTGGAATGGTTTTTTAGACACAGTCTTTGTTTCTGTGTTTACTTGTTACAATATCAATATGTCTTATGTACTTTGATACATTCAAAAAAGTGCACTAGCACAGCAAAATATCGTGCCTCAGTATTAACTGATTCATAGCAAGCAAAGAAATATATTTCCAAGAATAAATAAGAATTGTAATTTTTTATTTTTTTTTTTTAATTGTCAGCAATACCTGTAGACAGTATCTTCTAGAACTAACAATGCAAAGGCAGATATACATATGCAATAATAACACCAAAAACAAGATCACTACTGCATTGTAATTAATAAGTCCTTCTCTTCTATGAGGCAGTTCTTTTGTTTATTACATAATCCTAGAATGCAATGACATAGCAAGTATCAACTAGTAACAGTGTTACACTATCTCCAGCTGTAAAATTAGACTCCTTATCTGGTTTGGACTAACGGGCTTACGGCAGGTCAGAAAAAGACTCGTGTAAATACTAAGGACAGAGAACTTTCTAAAAAGTAAGCAGCTAATCAGCAGTCTTTAACCTGTAGGGAAAAAAAATTACTGTGCTTGGACTAATTCTAGAAGTATGTATAAGGCCCCATTCATTCATTCATTCATTCATTCATTCATTCATTCATTCATTCATTCAGCCTGGCCCCATCCACCCCTTGGCCAGGCTGGGCTGCTCCAGGAGGCAGATGATGTGGCAGGGTGAGCAGGTGGAAGTGTGAGCAAAATTGTTTTAGAGGCAGAATGTTCTTGTTTCACAGTATTGCATATATGCAATCCTGCATTCAAGATGGAAGAAAGGGGCCTAGAATTTCAAAGAGATATGATGCAAAGTGGACAATGAGGGTCATTGCAAAAATTGTCCTTCTTTAGGGAACAAAACTTGCCTCCTTTTGAGTTTAATGACAGTCCTGCTATTGATTTGTGCCTGCCCTATCTATTCATTTTTCTGCTCCCCTGATTTTTTTTTTTTTTTTCACTTTTACTCAGATTAATGACTTGCTTCATTCCTTATCTTTATCCTCTCTTCCCGAAAAGTGTTGTCACTTAAACTGGCTTAGCATATCTACTCTATTTATTCTACAACACCCCCGAGTTTTACATTTCAGTTGAAAGATTCACTATCGCTATAATCACCAGGAAGAAGAAATAGTTGCTTTAAACTTCTAAAGAAGTAAGATCACTTGTGAAGAAGTAAGATCTCAATCCTATCAGTCCTCCAACTGAGAGGGTGACGAATGGATGTCACAAAAGGAGAAAAAACACAATCATCTCGGAAACGTAAGGGTTAATGAAAGGTAATATGTCACTTCATGGCAATAGTAACACTTTTCTGACGATACAAAACAGGGACGGTCAGCAGTATGCTAGGGTTGCATTCAGGATGGAGTACTCCAGATGTGGTCTCACCAAGGCAGAGCAGAGGGGCAGGATCATCTACCTTGACCTGCTGACCACGATTCTTTTGGTGCAGTCCAGGACAGGAGTGGCTTTCTGGGCTGTGAGGGTTTCACAAAACCTAACCCTAACCCTAACCCTAACCCTAACCCTAACCCTAACCCTAACCCTAACCCTAACCCTAACCCTAACCCTAACCCTAACCCTAACCCTAACCCTAACCCTAACCTTAACGACAACCCTAATCCTACCTTAACCCTAAACCCAACCCTAACCCTACCCTAAACCTAACCCTAACCCTAACCCTAACCCTAACCCTAACCCTAACCCTAACCCTAACCCTAACCGTAACCCTACTCCTAACCCAAATCCTAACCCTAACCCTAACTTTAACCTAACCCTAACCCTAACCCTAACCCTAACCCTAACCCTACCCTAACCCTGACCCTAACACTAACCGTAACCCTACCCTAACCCTACCCATACCCCTACCCCTAACCGTAACCCTAACCCTACCCTAACCCCAACCCTAACCCTAACCCTAACCCTAACCCTAACCCTAACCCTAACCCTAACCCTAACCCTAACCCTAAACCTAACCCCAACCCAATACCCAACCCTAACCCTAACCCTTACCCTAACCCTAATCCTAACTGTAACCCTAACCCTAACACTTACACTAACCCTAATCATAAATGTAACCCTAACCCTAATCCTAACCCTACCCTAACCCTAACCCTAACCCTAACCCTAACCCTAACCCTACCCTAACCCTAACCCTAACCCTAAACCTAACCGCACCCTAACCCTAACCCTAACCCTAACCCTAACCCTACCCTAACCCTAACCCTACCCTAACCCTAACCCTTACCCTAACCCTAACCCTAACCCTAACCCTACCCTAACCCTAACCCTAACCCTAACCCTACCCTAACCCTAACCCTAACCCTAACCCTAACCCTAACCCTAACCCTAATTATTCGTCAATTTATCAGAATAACAGTACTATACATTTTGAAAAATTCAATGAAAAATGAAAATTTGTATAGAATTGAAATTGAGATTTTGAAGTTGTGAGTGAATGGTAATCAAAGAAATAAAGTGAAAATTTAGATTTTGTTGAATCCCAGGGAGTATACTCATGCAGGCAGTCCAGTTCGCTAATGTAGCTGTCTTTTCATATGGTCCTAAACTTCTACATTAGATTCAGTTGTTGCTTGCCTGCTTGTAGTCAGAACTCCAGAGAGATTTCCCTTTGGAATGTTAAAAATTGAGTTCTCCTGAATCAGCTTCCACAAAACAAATGTTCCTCATACAAACTTCCTCACACAAGGCTACTTTGTAAGAAGAAAAAAGATTAAATACAAGGCAAAATATCTCCTGGCTCACTTAAATACTGTCCTTGCCCTGTAAGTTTTAGCAAGTCACTTAAATTAGTGGTTGTAACACAATGAAAAGCACGACAGTGATAGCAGAGTAGCAAGACCCCAGGCTGCAGTGAGTGAAAACTTGCTAAACAGAGCAGTCATGGAGACAGAAAGAAGGAACAAAAAACCTGCTTATCCTTGGAAGGCCTCAGCTATGCAGGGATCTCCAGATGAGATACCCTCACCTCCACTGCCAACACTTAAATGAGGTCTGGGAAGAGGAAGATCCTGTCAATACCCATACTGGTCATTCATGTGCACTGCATACACTTCAGCTCCCCTGGCTTGGCCCTGCCTTACTACTAGGTGCTCAATCACTGTTTCAAGCCCAAGAGATGGGGCTGTCTACAGGTATTGCTGACAATTAAAAAAAAAAAATAAAAAATTACAATTCTTATTTATTCTTGGAAATATATTTCTTTGCTTGCTATGAATCAGTTAATACTGAGGCACGATATTTTGCTGTGCTAGTGCACTTTTTTGAATGTATCAAAGTACATAAGACATATTGATATTGTAACAAGTAAACACAGAAACAAAGACTGTGTCTAAAAAACCATTCCAAAGTTTTAGGAAGGAAGGATTATTATAGAATTCTGAGACTGCCTGATACAAGAAGAAAGTGGTTTAGGCAGATTCACATCATTTGACTTAACACACTCATTCTATATAAAAGAATTTAATCTCCAAGACTGGCAAGCCGAATTTTTAACAGAAACACTACTACGCAAATCAAAGAGCACTTCTGTTGTCATGCTATGCACTAACTGCCAGACACTTGTTTGCTTTACAAAATATGCATTAATTTATCAAATTACCCCGCAAAGTAAACAAAACTGAAGAAAACCTATGCATTTAAAGTGGTTAGGATTTGACAAAGAAAAAATAGGAAAGGTTCAAAAGTAGCAAATCCAATTTTTGGTTCTTCAGAAACAAGCTCATTTCAGGTAAAAGCTATTAGCTACTGCTATGTAAAGAAAATACAATTGATAATGTTCAGTGTTACAAATAAGAACTAATTTTGAAAAGTTAACTAGTGGATTTCATGATGGCATGACTACATGAGCGGATGAGGAAAATGCTTGATGTCATCTACCTTAAGGTCAGCAGAGACTTGGACATAGTCCCCATCATATCCTTCTTTTCAAATTCAAAATGTGTGGATTTGAAAGGTGGACTGATGAACAAAGTTTAGTCTAGTCATACCTTGAGAGTGGTGGTCATTGGCTCAATGTCTGGCTAGAGAAGTAACAAGTGGTGCTCCTCAGGGGTCGCTCTTTAATATCTTCAGCAGTGACATTGACAGTGGGATCAAGTACATTCTCATCAAGTTTGTGGATGACAGCAAGCTATGTGATAAGGTGAAGATGACTGAGGGATGGGATGCCACTGAGAGAGACTTAGCCAGCCTTTGTCAGTGGGACAAGGAGAAGCTCATGAGGTTCAAAAAATCCAAGTGCAGGGTACTGCACATGGGTAATGGCAACCAACCCCTTGTATCAGCACAAGTTGAAGGATGTCAGGACAGAGAACAGCCCTGCCACAATGGGCATAGGGATACTAGGAAATAGCAAGTGGACATGAAGTAGCAGTGTGTACCCTCACAGCCCAGAAAGCCACTCCTGTCCTGGACTGCACCAAAAGAATCGTGGTCAGCAGGTCAAGGTAGATGATCCTGCCCCTCTGCTCTGCCTTGGTGAGACCACATCTGGAGTACTCCATCCTGAATGCAACCCTAGCATACTGCTGACCGTCCCTGTTTTGTATCGTCAGAAAAGTGTTACTATTGCCATGAAGTGACATATTACCTTTCATTAACCCTTACGTTTCCGAGATGATTGTGTTTTTTCTCCTTTTGTGACATCCATTCTTCACCCTCTCAGTTGGAGGACTGATAGGATTGAGATCTTACTTCTTCAGAAGTGATCTTACTTCTTTAGAAGTTTAAAGCAACTATTTCTTCTTCCTGGTGATTATAGCGATAGTGAATCTTTCAACTGAAATGTAAAACTCGGGGGTGTTGTAGAATAAATAGAGTAGATATGCTAAGCCAGTTTAAGTGACAACACTTTTCGGGAAGAGAGGATAAAGATAAGGAAAGAAGCAAGTCATTAATCTGAGCAAAAGTGAAAAAAAAAAAAAAAAATCAGGGGAGCAGAAAAATGAATAGATAGGGCACGCACAAATCAATAGCAGGACTGTCATTAAACTCAAAAGGAGGCAAGTTTTGTTCCCTAAAGAAGGACAATTTTTGCAATGACCCTCATTGTCCACTTTGCATCATATCTCTTTGAAATTCTAGGCCCCTTTCTTCCATCTTGAATGCAGGATTGCATATATGCAATACTGTGAAACAAGAACATTCTGCCTCTAAAACAATTTTGCTCACACTTCCGCCTGCTCACCCTGCCACATCATCTGCCTCCTGGAGCAGCCCAGCCTGGCCAAGGGATGGATGAGACTGATCAATTTCCTCAAATTATGAGCCACACTGATATTACTGATAAATACAAACGTTCAGATAATAGATGCAAAATATATTATATTGCATAAACATCATCTTTAAATGATATAAAAAATTAGTCTCACCATCTTATTTGTCTGATAAATTGACAAATAATTTAGAAGGACATGGAAGAAGATGAATGGGCGAAACACATCCATCTGTTCCAATAACAAGTGAAGTGCTGTATGTTTCCCTTGAATTTGTCGAATAACCTGCACAGATCTTCAAAAAACATTGTGAATTCTAACCACAATGTATCTGTTACAGAGGGATTAATCCATTATAAGTATATATAGTATAAAGTACATACAGTACTAAACATTTTGAAAAAGGCAATGAAAAATGAAAATTTGTATAGAATTAAAATTGAGATTTTGAAGTAGTGAGTGAATGGTAATCAAAGAAATAAAGTGAAAATTTAGATTTTGTTGAATCCCAGGGAGTATACTCATGCAGGCAGTCCAGTTCGCTAATGTAGCTATCATTTCATATGGTCCTAAACTAAACCCATATGGTCCTAAACCCTAAACCCAACCCTAACCCTACCGTAAACCTAACCCTACCCTAATCCTAACCCTAATCCTAACCCTAACCCTAACCCATACCCTAACACTTACCCTAACCCTAACACTAACCCTAACCCTAAACCTAACCGTAACCCTAACCCTAACCCTAAACGAAACCCTAACCCTTACCTTAACCCTAACCCTAACCCTAACCCTAACTCTAACCCTAACCCTAACATTACCCTAACCCTAACCCTAACCCTACCCTAACCCTAACCCTAACCCTAACCCTACCCTTAACCCAATCCTAAAACTAACCCTAACCCTAAACCTAACCCCAACCCTAAACCTACCTTAACCCTAAACCCAAGCCTAACCCTACCCTAAAGCTAACCCTAACCCTACCCTAACCCTACCCTAAACCCAAACCTAACCCTAACAATAACCCTAATCCTAAACCTAACCCTAACCCTAACCCTAACCCTAACCCTAACCCTAACCCTAACCCTAAACCTACTCCTAACCCAAATCCTAAACCTAACCCTAACCCTAACCTTAACGACAACCCTAATCCTACCTTAACCCTAAACCCAACCCTAACCCTACCCTAAACCTAACCCTAACCCTAACCCTAACCCTAACCCTAACCCTAACCCTAACCCTAACCCTAACCCTAACCCTAACCCTAACCCTAACCCTAACCGTAACCCTACTCCTAACCCAAATCCTAACCCTAACCCTAACTTTAACCTAACCCTAACCCTAACCCTAACCCTAACCCTAACCCTACCCTAACCCTGACCCTAACACTAACCGTAACCCTACCCTAACCCTACCCATACCCCTACCCCTAACCGTAACCCTAACCCTACCCTAACCCCAACCCTAACCCTAACCCTAACCCTAACCCTAACCCTAACCCTAACCCTAACCCTAACCCTAACCCTAACCCTAACCCTAACCCTAAACCTAACCCCAACCCAAAACCCAACCCTAACCCTAACCCTTACCCTAACCCTAATCCTAACTGTAACCCTAACCCTAACACTTACACTAACCCTAATCATAAATGTAACCCTAACCCTAATCCTAACCCTACCCTAACCCTAACCCTAACCCTAACCCTAACCCTAACCCTACCCTAACCCTAACCCTAACCCTAAACCTAACCGCACCCTAACCCTAACCCTAACCCTAACCCTAACCCTACCCTAACCCTAACCCTACCCTAACCCTAACCCTTACCCTAACCCTAACCCTAACCCTAACCCTACCCTAACCCTAACCCTAACCCTAACCCTACCCTAACCCTAACCCTAACCCTAACCCTAACCCTAACCCTAACCCTAATTATTCGTCAATTTATCAGAATAACAGTACTATACATTTTGAAAAATTCAATGAAAAATGAAAATTTGTATAGAATTGAAATTGAGATTTTGAAGTTGTGAGTGAATGGTAATCAAAGAAATAAAGTGAAAATTTAGATTTTGTTGAATCCCAGGGAGTATACTCATGCAGGCAGTCCAGTTCGCTAATGTAGCTGTCTTTTCATATGGTCCTAAACTTCTACATTAGATTCAGTTGTTGCTTGCCTGCTTGTAGTCAGAACTCCAGAGAGATTTCCCTTTGGAATGTTAAAAATTGAGTTCTCCTGAATCAGCTTCCACAAAACAAATGTTCCTCATACAAACTTCCTCACACAAGGCTACTTTGTAAGAAGAAAAAAGATTAAATACAAGGCAAAATATCTCCTGGCTCACTTAAATACTGTCCTTGCCCTGTAAGTTTTAGCAAGTCACTTAAATTAGTGGTTGTAACACAATGAAAAGCACGACAGTGATAGCAGAGTAGCAAGACCCCAGGCTGCAGTGAGTGAAAACTTGCTAAACAGAGCAGTCATGGAGACAGAAAGAAGGAACAAAAAACCTGCTTATCCTTGGAAGGCCTCAGCTATGCAGGGATCTCCAGATGAGATACCCTCACCTCCACTGCCAACACTTAAATGAGGTCTGGGAAGAGGAAGATCCTGTCAATACCCATACTGGTCATTCATGTGCACTGCATACACTTCAGCTCCCCTGGCTTGGCCCTGCCTTACTACTAGGTGCTCAATCACTGTTTCAAGCCCAAGAGATGGGGCTGTCTACAGGTATTGCTGACAATTAAAAAAAAAAAATAAAAAATTACAATTCTTATTTATTCTTGGAAATATATTTCTTTGCTTGCTATGAATCAGTTAATACTGAGGCACGATATTTTGCTGTGCTAGTGCACTTTTTTGAATGTATCAAAGTACATAAGACATATTGATATTGTAACAAGTAAACACAGAAACAAAGACTGTGTCTAAAAAACCATTCCAAAGTTTTAGGAAGGAAGGATTATTATAGAATTCTGAGACTGCCTGATACAAGAAGAAAGTGGTTTAGGCAGATTCACATCATTTGACTTAACACACTCATTCTATATAAAAGAATTTAATCTCCAAGACTGGCAAGCCGAATTTTTAACAGAAACACTACTACGCAAATCAAAGAGCACTTCTGTTGTCATGCTATGCACTAACTGCCAGACACTTGTTTGCTTTACAAAATATGCATTAATTTATCAAATTACCCCGCAAAATAAACAAAACTGAAGAAAACCTATGCATTTAAAGTGGTTAGGATTTGACAAAGAAAAAATAGGAAAGGTTCAAAAGTAGCAAATCCAATTTTTGGTTCTTCAGAAACAAGCTCATTTCAGGTAAAAGCTATTAGCTACTGCTATGTAAAGAAAATACAATTGATAATGTTCAGTGTTACAAATAAGAACTAATTTTGAAAAGTTAACTAGTGGATTTCATGATGGCATGACTACATGAGCGGATGAGGAAAATGCTTGATGTCATCTACCTTAAGGTCAGCAGAGACTTGGACATAGTCCCCATCATATCCTTCTTTTCAAATTCAAAATGTGTGGATTTGAAAGGTGGACTGATGAACAAAGTTTAGTCTAGTCATACCTTGAGAGTGGTGGTCATTGGCTCAATGTCTGGCTAGAGAAGTAACAAGTGGTGCTCCTCAGGGGTCGCTCTTTAATATCTTCAGCAGTGACATTGACAGTGGGATCAAGTACATTCTCATCAAGTTTGTGGATGACAGCAAGCTATGTGATAAGGTGAAGATGACTGAGGGATGGGATGCCACTGAGAGAGACTTAGCCAGCCTTTGTCAGTGGGACAAGGAGAAGCTCATGAGGTTCAAAAAATCCAAGTGCAGGGTACTGCACATGGGTAATGGCAACCAACCCCTTGTATCAGCACAAGTTGAAGGATGTCAGGACAGAGAACAGCCCTGCCACAATGGGCATAGGGATACTAGGAAATAGCAAGTGGACATGAAGTAGCAGTGTGTACCCTCACAGCCCAGAAAGCCACTCCTGTCCTGGACTGCACCAAAAGAATCGTGGTCAGCAGGTCAAGGTAGATGATCCTGCCCCTCTGCTCTGCCTTGGTGAGACCACATCTGGAGTACTCCATCCTGAATGCAACCCTAGCATACTGCTGACCGTCCCTGTTTTGTATCGTCAGAAAAGTGTTACTATTGCCATGAAGTGACATATTACCTTTCATTAACCCTTACGTTTCCGAGATGATTGTGTTTTTTCTCCTTTTGTGACATCCATTCGTCACCCTCTCAGTTGGAGGACTGATAGGATTGAGATCTTACTTCTTCAGAAGTGATCTTACTTCTTTAGAAGTTTAAAGCAACTATTTCTTCTTCCTGGTGATTATAGCGATAGTGAATCTTTCAACTGAAATGTAAAACTCGGGGGTGTTGTAGAATAAATAGAGTAGATATGCTAAGCCAGTTTAAGTGACAACACTTTTCGGGAAGAGAGGATAAAGATAAGGAAAGAAGCAAGTCATTAATCTGAGCAAAAGTGAAAAAAAAAAAAAAAAATCAGGGGAGCAGAAAAATGAATAGATAGGGCACGCACAAATCAATAGCAGGACTGTCATTAAACTCAAAAGGAGGCAAGTTTTGTTCCCTAAAGAAGGACAATTTTTGCAATGACCCTCATTGTCCACTTTGCATCATATCTCTTTGAAATTCTAGGCCCCTTTCTTCCATCTTGAATGCAGGATTGCATATATGCAATACTGTGAAACAAGAACATTCTGCCTCTAAAACAATTTTGCTCACACTTCCACCTGCTCACCCTGCCACATCATCTGCCTCCTGGAGCAGCCCAGCCTGGCCAAGGGGTGGATGGGGCCAGGCTGAATGAATGAATGAATGAATGAATGAATGAATGAATGAATGAATGAATGAATGGGGCCTTATACATACTTCTAGAATTAGTCCAAGCACAGTAATTTTTTTTCCCTACAGGTTAAAGACTGCTGATTAGCTGCTTACTTTTTAGAAAGTTCTCTGTCCTTAGTATTTACACGAGTCTTTTTCTGACCTGCCGTAAGCCCGTTAGTCCAAACCAGATAAGGAGTCTAATTTTACAGCTGGAGATAGTGTAACACTGTTACTAGTTGATACTTGCTATGTCATTGCATTCTAGGATTATGTAATAAACAAAAGAACTGCCTCATAGAAGAGAAGGACTTATTAATTACAATGCAGTAGTGATCTTGTTTTTGGTGTTATTATTGCATATGTATATCTGCCTTTGCATTGTTAGTTCTAGAAGATACTGTCTACAGGTATTGCTGACAATTAAAAAAAAAAATAAAAAATTACAATTCTTATTTATTCTTGGAAATATATTTCTTTGCTTGCTATGAATCAGTTAATACTGAGGCACGATATTTTGCTGTGCTAGTGCACTTTTTTGAATGTATCAAAGTACATAAGACATATTGATATTGGAACAAGTAAACACAGAAACAAAGACTGTGTCTAAAAAACCATTCCAAAGTTTTAGGAAGGAAGGATTATTATAGAATTCTGAGACTGCCTGATACAAGAAGAAAGTGGTTTAGGCAGATTCACATCATTTGACTTAACACACTCATTCTATATAAAAGAATTTAATCTCCAAGACTGGCAAGCCGAATTTTTAACAGGAACACTACTACGCAAATCAAAGAGCACTTCTGTTGTCATGCTATGTACTAACTGCCAGACACTTGTTTGCTTTACAAAATATGCATTAATTTATCAAATTACCCCGCAAAATAAACAAAACTGAAGAAAACCTATGCATTTAAAGTGGTTAGGATTTGACAAAGAAAAAATAGGAAAGGTTCAAAAGTAGCAAATCCAATTTTTGGTTCTTCAGAAACAAGCTCATTTCAGGTAAAAGCTATTAGCTACTGCTATCTAAAGAAAATACAATTGATAATGTTCAGTGTTACAAATAAGAACTAATTTTGAAAAGATAACTAGTGGATTTCATGATGGCATGACTACATGAGCGGATGAGGAAAATGCTTGATGTCATCTACCTTAAGGTCAGCAGAGACTTGGACATAGTCCCCATCATATCCTTCTTTTCAAATTCAAAATGTGTGGATTTGAAAGGTGGACTGATGAACAAAGTTTAGTCTAGTCGTACCTTGAGAGTGGTGGTCATTGGCTCAATGTCTGGCTAGAGAAGTAACAAGTGGTGCTCCTCAGGGGTCGCTCTTTAATATCTTCAGCAGTGACATTGACAGTGGGATCAAGTACATTCTCATCAAGTTTGTGGATGACAGCAAGCTATGTGATAAGGTGAAGATGACTGAGGGATGGGATGCCACTGAGAGAGACTTAGCCAGCCTTTGTCAGTGGGACAAGGAGAAGCTCATGAGGTTCAAAAAATCCAAGTGCAGGGTACTGCACATGGGTAATGGCAACCAACCCCTTGTATCAGCACAAGTTGAAGGATGTCAGGACAGAGAACAGCCCTGCCACAATGGGCATAGGGATACTAGGAAATAGCAAGTGGACATGAAGTAGCAGTGTGTACCCTCACAGCCCAGAAAGCCACTCCTGTCCTGGACTGCACCAAAAGAATCGTGGTCAGCAGGTCAAGGTAGATGATCCTGCCCCTCTGCTCTGCCTTGGTGAGACCACATCTGGAGTACTCCATCCTGAATGCAACCCTAGCATACTGCTGACCGTCCCTGTTTTGTATCGTCAGAAAAGTGTTACTATTGCCATGAAGTGACATATTACCTTTCATTAACCCTTACGTTTCCTAGATGATTGTGTTTTTTCTCCTTTTGTGACATCCATTCGTCACCCTCTCAGTTGGAGGACTGATAGGATTGAGATCTTACTTCTTCACAAGTGATCTTACTTCTTTAGAAGTTTAAAGCAACTATTTCTTCTTCCTGGTGATTATAGCGATAGCGAATCTTTCAACTGAAATGTAAAACTCGGGGGTGTTGTAGAATAAATAGAGTAGATATGCTAAGCCAGTTTAAGTGACAACACTTTTCGGGAAGAGAGGATAAAGATAAGGAATGAAGCAAGTCATTAATCCGAGCAAAAGTGAAAAAAAAAAAAAAAATCAGGGGAGCAGAAAAATGAATAGATAGGGCACGCACAAATCAATAGCAGGACTGTCATTAAACTCAAAAGGAGGCAAGTTTTGTTCCCTAAAGAAGGACAATTTTTGCAATGACCCTCATTGTCCACTTTGCATCATATCTCTTTGAAATTCTAGGCCCCTTTCTTCCATCTTGAATGCAGGATTGCATATATGCAATACTGTGAAACAAGAACATTCTGCCTCTAAAACAATTTTGCTCACACTTCCACCTGCTCACCCTGCCACATCATCTGCCTCCTGGAGCAGCCCAGCCTGGCCAAGGGGTGGATGGGGCCAGGCTGAATGAATGAATGAATGAATGAATGAATGAATGAATGAATGAATGAATGAATGAATGAATGAATGAATGGGGCCTTATACATACTTCTAGAATTAGTCCAAGCACAGTAATTTTTTTTCCCTACAGGTTAAAGACTGCTGATTAGCTGCTTACTTTTTAGAAAGTTCTCTGTCCTTAGTATTTACACGAGTCTTTTTCTGACCTGCCGTAAGCCCGTTAGTCCAAACCAGATAAGGAGTCTAATTTTACAGCTGGAGATAGTGTAACACTGTTACTAGTTGATACTTGCTATGTCATTGCATTCTAGGATTATGTAATAAACAAAAGAACTGCCTCATAGAAGAGAAGGACTTATTAATTACAATGCAGTAGTGATCTTGTTTTTGGTGTTATTATTGCATATGTATATCTGCCTTTGCATTGTTAGTTCTAGAAGATACTGTCTACAGGTATTGCTGACAATTAAAAAAAAAAATAAAAAATTACAATTCTTATTTATTCTTGGAAATATATTTCTTTGCTTGCTATGAATCAGTTAATACTGAGGCACGATATTTTGCTGTGCTAGTGCACTTTTTTGAATGTATCAAAGTACATAAGACATATTGATATTGTAACAAGTAAACACAGAAACAAAGACTGTGTCTAAAAAACCATTCCAAAGTTTTAGGAAGGAAGGATTATTATAGAATTCTGAGACTGCCTGATACAAGAAGAAAGTGGTTTAGGCAGATTCACATCATTTGACTTAACACACTCATTCTATATAAAAGAATTTAATCTCCAAGACTGGCAAGCCGAATTTTTAACAGAAACACTACTACGCAAATCAAAGAGCACTTCTGTTGTCATGCTATGTACTAACTGCCAGACACTTGTTTGCTTTACAAAATATGCATTAATTTATCAAATTACCCCGCAAAATAAACAAAACTGAAGAAAACCTATGCATTTAAAGTGGTTAGGATTTGTCAAAGAAAAAATAGGAAAGGTTCAAAAGTAGCAAATCCAATTTTTGGTTCTTCAGAAACAAGCTCATTTCAGGTAAAAGCTATTAGCTACTGCTATGTAAAGAAAATACAATTGATAATGTTCAGTGTTACAAATAAGAACTAATTTTGAAAAGTTAACTAGTGGATTTCATGATGGCATGACTACATGAGCGGATGAGGAAAATGCTTGATGTCATCTACCTTAAGGTCAGCAGAGACTTGGACATAGTCCCCATCATATCCTTCTTTTCAAATTCAAAATGTGTGGATTTGAAAGGTGGACTGATGAACAAAGTTTAGTCTAGTCATACCTTGAGAGTGGTGGTCATTGGCTCAATGTCTGGCTAGAGAAGTAACAAGTGGTGCTCCTCAGGGGTCGCTCTTTAATATCTTCAGCAGTGACATTGACAGTGGGATCAAGTACATTCTCATCAAGTTTGTGGATGACAGCAAGCTATGTGATAAGGTGAAGATGACTGAGGGATGGGATGCCACTGAGAGAGACTTAGCCAGCCTTTGTCAGTGGGACAAGGAGAAGCTCATGAGGTTCAAAAAATCCAAGTGCAGGGTACTGCACATGGGTAATGGCAACCAACCCCTTGTATCAGCACAAGTTGAAGGATGTCAGGACAGAGAACAGCCCTGCCACAATGGGCATAGGGATACTAGGAAATAGCAAGTGGACATGAAGTAGCAGTGTGTACCCTCACAGCCCAGAAAGCCACTCCTGTCCTGGACTGCACCAAAAGAATCGTGGTCAGCAGGTCAAGGTAGATGATCCTGCCCCTCTGCTCTGCCTTGGTGAGACCACATCTGGAGTACTCCATCCTGAATGCAACCCTAGCATACTGCTGACCGTCCCTGTTTTGTATCGTCAGAAAAGTGTTACTATTGCCATGAAGTGACATATTACCTTTCATTAACCCTTACGTTTCCTAGATGATTGTGTTTTTTCTCCTTTTGTGACATCCATTCGTCACCCTCTCAGTTGGAGGACTGATAGGATTGAGATCTTACTTCTTCACAAGTGATCTTACTTCTTTAGAAGTTTAAAGCAACTATTTCTTCTTCCTGGTGATTATAGCGATAGTGAATCTTTCAACTGAAATGTAAAACTCGGGGGTGTTGTAGAATAAATAGAGTAGATATGCTAAGCCAGTTTAAGTGACAACACTTTTCGGGAAGAGAGGATAAAGATAAGGAAAGAAGCAAGTCATTAATCTGAGTAAAAGTGAAAAAAAAAAAAAAAATCAGGGGAGCAGAAAAATGAATAGATAGGGCAGGCACAAATCAATAGCAGGACTGTCATTAAACTCAAAAGGAGGCAAGTTTTGTTCCCTAAAGAAGGACAATTTTTGCAATGACCCTCATTGTCCACTTTGCATCATATCTCTTTGAAATTCTAGGCCCCTTTCTTCCATCTTGAATGCAGGATTGCATATATGCAATACTGTGAAACAAGAACATTCTGCCTCTAAAACAATTTTGCTCACACTTCCACCTGCTCACCCTGCCACATCATCTGCCTCCTGGAGCAGCCCAGCCTGGCCAAGGGGTGGATGGGGCCAGGCTGAATGAATGAATGAATGAATGAATGAATGAATGAATGAATGAATGAATGAATGAATGGGGCCTTATACATACTTCTAGAATTAGTCCAAGCACAGTAATTTTTTTTCCCTACAGGTTAAAGACTGCTGATTAGCTGCTTACTTTTTAGAAAGTTCTCTGTCCTTGGTATTTACACGAGTCTTTTTCTGACCTGCCGTAAGCCCGTTAGTCCAAACCAGATAAGGAGTCTAATTTTACAGCTGGAGATAGTGTAACACTGTTACTAGTTGATACTTGCTATGTCATTGCATTCTAGGATTATGTAATAAACAAAAGAACTGCCTCATAGAAGAGAAGGACTTATTAATTACAATGCAGTAGTGATCTTGTTTTTGGTGTTATTATTGCATATGTATATCTGCCTTTGCATTGTTAGTTCTAGAAGATACTGTCTACAGGTATTGCTGACAATTAAAAAAAAAAATAAAAAATTACAATTCTTATTTATTCTTGGAAATATATTTCTTTGCTTGCTATGAATCAGTTAATACTGAGGCACGATATTTTGCTGTGCTAGTGCACTTTTTTGAATGTATCAAAGTACATAAGACATATTGATATTGTAACAAGTAAACACAGAAACAAAGACTGTGTCTAAAAAACCATTCCAAAGTTTTAGGAAGGAAGGATTATTATAGAATTCTGAGACTGCCTGATACAAGAAGAAAGTGGTTTAGGCAGATTCACATCATTTGACTTAACACACTCATTCTATATAAAAGAATTTAATCTCCAAGACTGGCAAGCCGAATTTTTAACAGAAACACTACTACGCAAATCAAAGAGCACTTCTGTTGTCATGCTATGTACTAACTGCCAGACACTTGTTTGCTTTACAAAATATGCATTAATTTATCAAATTACCCCGCAAAATAAACAAAACTGAAGAAAACCTATGCATTTAAAGTGGTTAGGATTTGACAAAGAAAAAATAGGAAAGGTTCAAAAGTAGCAAATCCAATTTTTGGTTCTTCAGAAACAAGCTCATTTCAGGTAAAAGCTATTAGCTACTGCTATGTAAAGAAAATACAATTGATAATGTTCAGTGTTACAAATAAGAACTAATTTTGAAAAGATAACTAGTGGATTTCATGATGGCATGACTACATGAGCGGATGAGGAAAATGCTTGATGTCATCTACCTTAAGGTCAGCAGAGACTTGGACATAGTCCCCATCATATCCTTCTTTTCAAATTCAAAATGTGTGGATTTGAAAGGTGGACTGATGAACAAAGTTTAGTCTAGTCGTACCTTGAGAGTGGTGGTCATTGGCTCAATGTCTGGCTAGAGAAGTAACAAGTGGTGCTCCTCAGGGGTCGCTCTTTAATATCTTCAGCAGTGACATTGACAGTGGGATCAAGTACATTCTCATCAAGTTTGTGGATGACAGCAAGCTATGTGATAAGGTGAAGATGACTGAGGGATGGGATGCCACTGAGAGAGACTTAGCCAGCCTTTGTCAGTGGGACAAGGAGAAGCTCATGAGGTTCAAAAAATCCAAGTGCAGGGTACTGCACATGGGTAATGGCAACCAACCCCTTGTATCAGCACAAGTTGAAGGATGTCAGGACAGAGAACAGCCCTGCCACAATGGGCATAGGGATACTAGGAAATAGCAAGTGGACATGAAGTAGCAGTGTGTACCCTCACAGCCCAGAAAGCCACTCCTGTCCTGGACTGCACCAAAAGAATCGTGGTCAGCAGGTCAAGGTAGATGATCCTGCCCCTCTGCTCTGCCTTGGTGAGACCACATCTGGAGTACTCCATCCTGAATGCAACCCTAGCATACTGCTGACCGTCCCTGTTTTGTATCGTCAGAAAAGTGTTACTATTGCCATGAAGTGACATATTACCTTTCATTAACCCTTACCTTTCCGAGATGATTGTGTTTTTTCTCCTTTTGTGACATCCATTCGTCACCCTCTCAGTTGGAGGACTGATAGGATTGAGATCTTACTTCTTCACAAGTGATCTTACTTCTTTAGAAGTTTAAAGCAACTATTTCTTCTTCCTGGTGATTATAGCGATAGTGAATCTTTCAACTGAAATGTAAAACTCGGGGGTGTTGTAGAATAAATAGAGTAGATATGCTAAGCCAGTTTAAGTGACAACACTTTTCGGGAAGAGAGGATAAAGATAAGGAATGAAGCAAGTCATTAATCTGAGTAAAAGTGAAAAAAAAAAAAAAAATCAGGGGAGCAGAAAAATGAATAGATAGGGCAGGCACAAATCAATAGCAGGACTGTCATTAAACTCAAAAGGAGGCAAGTTTTGTTCCCTAAAGAAGGACAATTTTTGCAATGACCCTCATTGTCCACTTTGCATCATATCTCTTTGAAATTCTAGGCCCCTTTCTTCCATCTTGAATGCAGGATTGCATATATGCAATACTGTGAAACAAGAACATTCTGCCTCTAAAACAATTTTGCTCACACTTCCACCTGCTCACCCTGCCACATCATCTGCCTCCTGGAGCAGCCCAGCCTGGCCAAGGGGTGGATGGGGCCAGGCTGAATGAATGAATGAATGAATGAATGAATGAATGAATGAATGAATGGGGCCTTATACATACTTCTAGAATTAGTCCAAGCACAGTAATTTTTTTTCCCTACAGGTTAAAGACTGCTGATTAGCTGCTTACTTTTTAGAAAGTTCTCTGTCCTTAGTATTTACACGAGTCTTTTTCTGACCTGCCGTAAGCCCGTTAGTCCAAACCAGATAAGGAGTCTAATTTTACAGCTGGAGATAGTGTAACACTGTTACTAGTTGATACTTGCTATGTCATTGCATTCTAGGATTATGTAATAAACAAAAGAACTGCCTCATAGAAGAGAAGGACTTATTAATTACAATGCAGTAGTGATCTTGTTTTTGGTGTTATTATTGCATATGTATATCTGCCTTTGCATTGTTAGTTCTAGAAGATACTGTCTACAGGTATTGCTGACAATTAAAAAAAAAAAATAAAAAATTACAATTCTTATTTATTCTTGGAAATATATTTCTTTGCTTGCTATGAATCAGTTAATACTGAGGCACGATATTTTGCTGTGCTAGTGCACTTTTTTGAATGTATCAAAGTACATAAGACATATTGATATTGTAACAAGTAAACACAGAAACAAAGACTGTGTCTAAAAAACCATTCCAAAGTTTTAGGAAGGAAGGATTATTATAGAATTCTGAGACTGCCTGATACAAGAAGAAAGTGGTTTAGGCAGATTCACATCATTTGACTTAACACACTCATTCTGTATAAAAGAATTTAATCTCCAAGACTGGCAAGCCGAATTTTTAACAGGAACACTACTACGCAAATCAAAGAGCACTTCTGTTGTCATGCTATGTACTAACTGCCAGACACTTGTTTGCTTTACAAAATATGCATTAATTTATCAAATTACCCCGCAAAGTAAACAAAACTGAAGAAAACCTATGCATTTAAAGTGGTTAGGATTTGTCAAAGAAAAAATAGGAAAGGTTCAAAAGTAGCAAATCCAATTTTTGGTTCTTCAGAAACAAGCTCATTTCAGGTAAAAGCTATTAGCTACTGCTATGTAAAGAAAATACAATTGATAATGTTCAGTGTTACAAATAAGAACTAATTTTGAAAAGATAACTAGTGGATTTCATGATGGCATGACTACATGAGCGGATGAGGAAAATGCTTGATGTCATCTACCTTAAGGTCAGCAGAGACTTGGACATAGTCCCCATCATATCCTTCTTTTCAAATTCAAAATGTGTGGATTTGAAAGGTGGACTGATGAACAAAGTTTAGTCTAGTCATACCTTGAGAGTGGTGGTCATTGGCTCAATGTCTGGCTAGAGAAGTAACAAGTGGTGCTCCTCAGGGGTCGCTCTTTAATATCTTCAGCAGTGACATTGACAGTGGGATCAAGTACATTCTCATCAAGTTTGTGGATGACAGCAAGCTATGTGATAAGGTGAAGATGACTGAGGGATGGGATGCCACTGAGAGAGACTTAGCCAGCCTTTGTCAGTGGGACAAGGAGAAGCTCATGAGGTTCAAACAATCCAAGTGCAGGGTACTGCACATGGGTAATGGCAACCAACCCCTTGTATCAGCACAAGTTGAAGGATGTCAGGACAGAGAACAGCCCTGCCACAATGGGCATAGGGATACTAGGAAATAGCAAGTGGACATGAAGTAGCAGTGTGTACCCTCACAGCCCAGAAAGCCACTCCTGTCCTGGACTGCACCAAAAGAATCGTGGTCAGCAGGTCAAGGTAGATGATCCTGCCCCTCTGCTCTGCCTTGGTGAGACCACATCTGGAGTACTCCATCCTGAATGCAACCCTAGCATACTGCTGACCGTCCCTGTTTTGTATCGTCAGAAAAGTGTTACTATTGCCATGAAGTGACATATTACCTTTCATTAACCCTTACCTTTCCGAGATGATTGTGTTTTTTCTCCTTTTGTGACATCCATTCGTCACCCTCTCAGTTGGAGGACTGATAGGATTGAGATCTTACTTCTTCACAAGTGATCTTACTTCTTTAGAAGTTTAAAGCAACTATTTCTTCTTCCTGGTGATTATAGCGATAGTGAATCTTTCAACTGAAATGTAAAACTCGGGGGTGTTGTAGAATAAATAGAGTAGATATGCTAAGCCAGTTTAAGTGACAACACTTTTCGGGAAGAGAGGATAAAGATAAGGAATGAAGCAAGTCATTAATCTGAGCAAAAGTGAAAAAAAAAAAAAAAAATCAGGGGAGCAGAAAAATGAATAGATAGGGCAGGCACAAATCAATAGCAGGACTGTCATTAAACTCAAAAGGAGGCAAGTTTTGTTCCCTAAAGAAGGACAATTTTTGCAATGACCCTCATTGTCCACTTTGCATCATATCTCTTTGAAATTCTAGGCCCCTTTCTTCCATCTTGAATGCAGGATTGCATATATGCAATACTGTGAAACAAGAACATTCTGCCTCTAAAACAATTTTGCTCACACTTCCACCTGCTCACCCTGCCACATCATCTGCCTCCTGGAGCAGCCCAGCCTGGCCAAGGGGTGGATGGGGCCAGGCTGAATGAATGAATGAATGAATGAATGAATGAATGAATGAATGGGGCCTTATACATACTTCTAGAATTAGTCCAAGCACAGTAATTTTTTTCCCTACAGGTTAAAGACTGCTGATTAGCTGCTTACTTTTTAGAAAGTTCTCTGTCCTTAGTATTTACACGAGTCTTTTTCTGACCTGCCGTAAGCCCGTTAGTCCAAACCAGGTAAGGAGTCTAATTTTACAGCTGGAGATAGTGTAACACTGTTACTAGTTGATACTTGCTATGTCATTGCATTCTAGGATTATGTAATAAACAAAAGAACTGCCTCATAGAAGAGAAGGACTTATTAATTACAATGCAGTAGTGATCTTGTTTTTGGTGTTATTATTGCATATGTATATCTGCCTTTGCATTGTTAGTTCTAGAAGATACTGTCTACAGGTATTGCTGACAATTAAAAAAAAAAATAAAAAATTACAATTCTTATTTATTCTTGGAAATATATTTCTTTGCTTGCTATGAATCAGTTAATACTGAGGCACGATATTTTGCTGTGCTAGTGCACTTTTTTGAATGTATCAAAGTACATAAGACATATTGATATTGGAACAAGTAAACACAGAAACAAAGACTGTGTCTAAAAAACCATTCCAAAGTTTTAGGAAGGAAGGATTATTATAGAATTCTGAGACTGCCTGATACAAGAAGAAAGTGGTTTAGGCAGATTCACATCATTTGACTTAACACACTCATTCTATATAAAAGAATTTAATCTCCAAGACTGGCAAGCCGAATTTTTAACAGAAACACTACTACGCAAATCAAAGAGCACTTCTGTTGTCATGCTATGTACTAACTGCCAGACACTTGTTTGCTTTACAAAATATGCATTAATTTATCAAATTACCCCGCAAAATAAACAAAACTGAAGAAAACCTATGCATTTAAAGTGGTTAGGATTTGTCAAAGAAAAAATAGGAAAGGTTCAAAAGTAGCAAATCCAATTTTTGGTTCTTCAGAAACAAGCTCATTTCAGGTAAAAGCTATTAGCTACTGCTATGTAAAGAAAATACAATTGATAATGTTCAGTGTTACAAATAAGAACTAATTTTGAAAAGTTAACTAGTGGATTTCATGATGGCATGACTACATGAGCGGATGAGGAAAATGCTTGATGTCATCTACCTTAAGGTCAGCAGAGACTTGGACATAGTCCCCATCATATCCTTCTTTTCAAATTCAAAATGTGTGGATTTGAAAGGTGGACTGATGAACAAAGTTTAGTCTAGTCATACCTTGAGAGTGGTGGTCATTGGCTCAATGTCTGGCTAGAGAAGTAACAAGTGGTGCTCCTCAGGGGTCGCTCTTTAATATCTTCAGCAGTGACATTGACAGTGGGATCAAGTACATTCTCATCAAGTTTGTGGATGACAGCAAGCTATGTGATAAGGTGAAGATGACTGAGGGATGGGATGCCACTGAGAGAGACTTAGCCAGCCTTTGTCAGTGGGACAAGGAGAAGCTCATGAGGTTCAAACAATCCAAGTGCAGGGTACTGCACATGGGTAATGGCAACCAACCCCTTGTATCAGCACAAGTTGAAGGATGTCAGGACAGAGAACAGCCCTGCCACAATGGGCATAGGGATACTAGGAAATAGCAAGTGGACATGAAGTAGCAGTGTGTACCCTCACAGCCCAGAAAGCCACTCCTGTCCTGGACTGCACCAAAAGAATCGTGGTCAGCAGGTCAAGGTAGATGATCCTGCCCCTCTGCTCTGCCTTGGTGAGACCACATCTGGAGTACTCCATCCTGAATGCAACCCTAGCATACTGCTGACCGTCCCTGTTTTGTATCGTCAGAAAAGTGTTACTATTGCCATGAAGTGACATATTACCTTTCATTAACCCTTACCTTTCCGAGATGATTGTGTTTTTTCTCCTTTTGTGACATCCATTCGTCACCCTCTCAGTTGGAGGACTGATAGGATTGAGATCTTACTTCTTCACAAGTGATCTTACTTCTTTAGAAGTTTAAAGCAACTATTTCTTCTTCCTGGTGATTATAGCGATAGTGAATCTTTCAACTGAAATGTAAAACTCGGGGGTGTTGTAGAATAAATAGAGTAGATATGCTAAGCCAGTTTAAGTGACAACACTTTTCGGGAAGAGAGGATAAAGATAAGGAATGAAGCAAGTCATTAATCTGAGTAAAAGTGAAAAAAAAAAAAAAAATCAGGGGAGCAGAAAAATGAATAGATAGGGCAGGCACAAATCAATAGCAGGACTGTCATTAAACTCAAAAGGAGGCAAGTTTTGTTCCCTAAAGAAGGACAATTTTTGCAATGACCCTCATTGTCCACTTTGCATCATATCTCTTTGAAATTCTAGGCCCCTTTCTTCCATCTTGAATGCAGGATTGCATATATGCAATACTGTGAAACAAGAACATTCTGCCTCTAAAACAATTTTGCTCACACTTCCACCTGCTCACCCTGCCACATCATCTGCCTCCTGGAGCAGCCCAGCCTGGCCAAGGGGTGGATGGGGCCAGGCTGAATGAATGAATGAATGAATGAATGAATGAATGAATGAATGAATGAATGAATGAATGAATGGGGCCTTATACATACTTCTAGAATTAGTCCAAGCACAGTAATTTTTTTTCCCTACAGGTTAAAGACTGCTGATTAGCTGCTTACTTTTTAGAAAGTTCTCTGTCCTTAGTATTTACACGAGTCTTTTTCTGACCTGCCGTAAGCCCGTTAGTCCAAACCAGGTAAGGAGTCTAATTTTACAGCTGGAGATAGTGTAACACTGTTACTAGTTGATACTTGCTATGTCATTGCATTCTAGGATTATGTAATAAACAAAAGAACTGCCTCATAGAAGAGAAGGACTTATTAATTACAATGCAGTAGTGATCTTGTTTTTGGTGTTATTATTGCATATGTATATCTGCCTTTGCATTGTTAGTTCTAGAAGATACTGTCTACAGGTATTGCTGACAATTAAAAAAAAAAATAAAAAATTACAATTCTTATTTATTCTTGGAAATATATTTCTTTGCTTGCTATGAATCAGTTAATACTGAGGCACGATATTTTGCTGTGCTAGTGCACTTTTTTGAATGTATCAAAGTACATAAGACATATTGATATTGGAACAAGTAAACACAGAAACAAAGACTGTGTCTAAAAAACCATTCCAAAGTTTTAGGAAGGAAGGATTATTATAGAATTCTGAGACTGCCTGATACAAGAAGAAAGTGGTTTAGGCAGATTCACATCATTTGACTTAACACACTCATTCTATATAAAAGAATTTAATCTCCAAGACTGGCAAGCCGAATTTTTAACAGAAACACTACTACGCAAATCAAAGAGCACTTCTGTTGTCATGCTATGTACTAACTGCCAGACACTTGTTTGCTTTACAAAATATGCATTAATTTATCAAATTACCCCGCAAAATAAACAAAACTGAAGAAAACCTATGCATTTAAAGTGGTTAGGATTTGTCAAAGAAAAAATAGGAAAGGTTCAAAAGTAGCAAATCCAATTTTTGGTTCTTCAGAAACAAGCTCATTTCAGGTAAAAGCTATTAGCTACTGCTATGTAAAGAAAATACAATTGATAATGTTCAGTGTTACAAATAAGAACTAATTTTGAAAAGTTAACTAGTGGATTTCATGATGGCATGACTACATGAGCGGATGAGGAAAATGCTTGATGTCATCTACCTTAAGGTCAGCAGAGACTTGGACATAGTCCCCATCATATCCTTCTTTTCAAATTCAAAATGTGTGGATTTGAAAGGTGGACTGATGAACAAAGTTTAGTCTAGTCATACCTTGAGAGTGGTGGTCATTGGCTCAATGTCTGGCTAGAGAAGTAACAAGTGGTGCTCCTCAGGGGTCGCTCTTTAATATCTTCAGCAGTGACATTGACAGTGGGATCAAGTACATTCTCATCAAGTTTGTGGATGACAGCAAGCTATGTGATAAGGTGAAGATGACTGAGGGATGGGATGCCACTGAGAGAGACTTAGCCAGCCTTTGTCAGTGGGACAAGGAGAAGCTCATGAGGTTCAAACAATCCAAGTGCAGGGTACTGCACATGGGTAATGGCAACCAACCCCTTGTATCAGCACAAGTTGAAGGATGTCAGGACAGAGAACAGCCCTGCCACAATGGGCATAGGGATACTAGGAAATAGCAAGTGGACATGAAGTAGCAGTGTGTACCCTCACAGCCCAGAAAGCCACTCCTGTCCTGGACTGCACCAAAAGAATCGTGGTCAGCAGGTCAAGGTAGATGATCCTGCCCCTCTGCTCTGCCTTGGTGAGACCACATCTGGAGTACTCCATCCTGAATGCAACCCTAGCATACTGCTGACCGTCCCTGTTTTGTATCGTCAGAAAAGTGTTACTATTGCCATGAAGTGACATATTACCTTTCATTAACCCTTACCTTTCCGAGATGATTGTGTTTTTTCTCCTTTTGTGACATCCATTCGTCACCCTCTCAGTTGGAGGACTGATAGGATTGAGATCTTACTTCTTCACAAGTGATCTTACTTCTTTAGAAGTTTAAAGCAACTATTTCTTCTTCCTGGTGATTATAGCGATAGTGAATCTTTCAACTGAAATGTAAAACTCGGGGGTGTTGTAGAATAAATAGAGTAGATATGCTAAGCCAGTTTAAGTGACAACACTTTTCGGGAAGAGAGGATAAAGATAAGGAATGAAGCAAGTCATTAATCTGAGTAAAAGTGAAAAAAAAAAAAAAAATCAGGGGAGCAGAAAAATGAATAGATAGGGCAGGCACAAATCAATAGCAGGACTGTCATTAAACTCAAAAGGAGGCAAGTTTTGTTCCCTAAAAAAGGACAATTTTTGCAATGACCCTCATTGTCCACTTTGCATCATATCTCTTTGAAATTCTAGGCCCCTTTCTTCCATCTTGAATGCAGGATTGCATATATGCAATACTGTGAAACAAGAACATTCTGCCTCTAAAACAATTTTGCTCACACTTCCACCTGCTCACCCTGCCACATCATCTGCCTCCTGGAGCAGCCCAGCCTGGCCAAGGGGTGGATGGGGCCAGGCTGAATGAATGAATGAATGAATGAATGAATGAATGAATGAATGAATGAATGAATGAATGAATGGGGCCTTATACATACTTCTAGAATTAGTCCAAGCACAGTAATTTTTTTTCCCTACAGGTTAAAGACTGCTGATTAGCTGCTTACTTTTTAGAAAGTTCTCTGTCCTTAGTATTTACACGAGTCTTTTTCTGACCTGCCGTAAGCCCGTTAGTCCAAACCAGATAAGGAGTCTAATTTTACAGCTGGAGATAGTGTAACACTGTTACTAGTTGATACTTGCTATGTCATTGCATTCTAGGATTATGTAATAAACAAAAGAACTGCCTCATAGAAGAGAAGGACTTATTAATTACAATGCAGTAGTGATCTTGTTTTTGGTGTTATTATTGCATATGTATATCTGCCTTTGCATTGTTAGTTCTAGAAGATACTGTCTACAGGTATTGCTGACAATTAAAAAAAAAAAATAAAAAATTACAATTCTTATTTATTCTTGGAAATATATTTCTTTGCTTGCTATGAATCAGTTAATACTGAGGCACGATATTTTGCTGTGCTAGTGCACTTTATTGAATGTATCAAAGTACATAAGACATATTGATATTGTAACAAGTAAACACAGAAACAAAGACTGTGTCTAAAAAACCATTCCAAAGTTTTAGGAAGGAAGGATTATTATAGAATTCTGAGACTGCCTGATACAAGAAGAAAGTGGTTTAGGCAGATTCACATCATTTGACTTAACACACTCATTCTATATAAAAGAATTTAATCTCCAAGACTGGCAAGCCGAATTTTTAACAGAAACACTACTACGCAAATCAAAGAGCACTTCTGTTGTCATGCTATGTACTAACTGCCAGACACTTGTTTGCTTTACAAAATATGCATTAATTTATCAAATTACCCCGCAAAGTAAACAAAACTGAAGAAAACCTATGCATTTAAAGTGGTTAGGATTTGACAAAGAAAAAATAGGAAAGGTTCAAAAGTAGCAAATCCAATTTTTGGTTCTTCAGAAACAAGCTCATTTCAGGTAAAAGCTATTAGCTACTGCTATGTAAAGAAAATACAATTGATAATGTTCAGTGTTACAAATAAGAACTAATTTTGAAAAGATAACTAGTGGATTTCATGATGGCATGACTACATGAGCGGATGAGGAAAATGCTTGATGTCATCTACCTTAAGGTCAGCAGAGACTTGGACATAGTCCCCATCATATCCTTCTTTTCAAATTCAAAATGTGTGGATTTGAAAGGTGGACTGATGAACAAAGTTTAGTCTAGTCATACCTTGAGAGTGGTGGTCATTGGCTCAATGTCTGGCTAGAGAAGTAACAAGTGGTGCTCCTCAGGGGTCGCTCTTTAATATCTTCAGCAGTGACATTGACAGTGGGATCAAGTACATTCTCATCAAGTTTGTGGATGACAGCAAGCTATGTGATAAGGTGAAGATGACTGAGGGATGGGATGCCACTGAGAGAGACTTAGCCAGCCTTTGTCAGTGGGACAAGGAGAAGCTCATGAGGTTCAAAAAATCCAAGTGCAGGGTACTGCACATGGGTAATGGCAACCAACCCCTTGTATCAGCACAAGTTGAAGGATGTCAGGACAGAGAACAGCCCTGCCACAATGGGCATAGGGATACTAGGAAATAGCAAGTGGACATGAAGTAGCAGTGTGTACCCTCACAGCCCAGAAAGCCACTCCTGTCCTGGACTGCACCAAAAGAATCGTGGTCAGCAGGTCAAGGTAGATGATCCTGCCCCTCTGCTCTGCCTTGGTGAGACCACATCTGGAGTACTCCATCCTGAATGCAACCCTAGCATACTGCTGACCGTCCCTGTTTTGTATCGTCAGAAAAGTGTTACTATTGCCATGAAGTGACATATTACCTTTCATTAACCCTTACCTTTCCGAGATGATTGTGTTTTTTCTCCTTTTGTGACATCCATTCGTCACCCTCTCAGTTGGAGGACTGATAGGATTGAGATCTTACTTCTTCACAAGTGATCTTACTTCTTTAGAAGTTTAAAGCAACTATTTCTTCTTCCTGGTGATTATAGCGATAGTGAATCTTTCAACTGAAATGTAAAACTCGGGGGTGTTGTAGAATAAATAGAGTAGATATGCTAAGCCAGTTTAAGTGACAACACTTTTCGGGAAGAGAGGATAAAGATAAGGAATGAAGCAAGTCATTAATCTGAGCAAAAGTGAAAAAAAAAAAAAAATCAGGGGAGCAGAAAAATGAATAGATAGGGCAGGCACAAATCAATAGCAGGACTGTCATTAAACTCAAAAGGAGGCAAGTTTTGTTCCCTAAAAAAGGACAATTTTTGCAATGACCCTCATTGTCCACTTTGCATCATATCTCTTTGAAATTCTAGGCCCCTTTCTTCCATCTTGAATGCAGGATTGCATATATGCAATACTGTGAAACAAGAACATTCTGCCTCTAAAACAATTTTGCTCACACTTCCACCTGCTCACCCTGCCACATCATCTGCCTCCTGGAGCAGCCCAGCCTGGCCAAGGGGTGGATGGGGCCAGGCTGAATGAATGAATGAATGAATGAATGAATGAATGAATGAATGAATGAATGGGGCCTTATACATACTTCTAGAATTAGTCCAAGCACAGTAATTTTTTTTCCCTACAGGTTAAAGACTGCTGATTAGCTGCTTACTTTTTAGAAAGTTCTCTGTCCTTAGTATTTACACGAGTCTTTTTCTGACCTGCCGTAAGCCCGTTAGTCCAAACCAGATAAGGAGTCTAATTTTACAGCTGGAGATAGTGTAACACTGTTACTAGTTGATACTTGCTATGTCATTGCATTCTAGGATTATGTAATAAACAAAAGAACTGCCTCATAGAAGAGAAGGACTTATTAATTACAATGCAGTAGTGTTCTTGTTTTTGGTGTTTGTCTCGCTCCAATTTATAGGAGGGAGAGGAGGTTCTTTTATTATCTATATACCCGGCGTGAGATTAAGAAGCAACGGTTCAAATGTTGGTCCGACCAGTTTATTACAAATCTTAATCAGGGAAATGGGGAAGGGGAGGACGGACACTATTATGAATTAGGGTAATGGGGGAAGGGAAGGAGGGCGATAGAAAAGATAGAAAAGAATAAGCAAGGAGTCTTTATAGGCAGCAAGAGGGAGATAGTCACCACCATGGATCCAGCGAGGTTCGTAGTTCAGTCTTTGATCCTCAGTAGCGGTGGGTCATCAGGCAGAGTTGTCCTGTTGCCAATGACGACGAAGCACGACGAGAGACGACCATGGTGATGATGGCCCCTTTTCAATGGTTTCAAAGTGGTTGAGTCAGCTATCTTTGGAGTGACAGCTCAAATCCAAAGTGGTCGAGTCAGCTCTCCTTTGAGTGGCAGCTTCTGGCTCTGGGGCCTCAGCAGGAAACTCCTTTGCTCTTATCTTCCTGGCCTTGCCAGCAGATAAGAGGGAGCAGGGAGACGCCAACTTGTATCTTGCCTTCGCAGGATACAATGGCATTGTCCCTCAGACTTCCATAGCAAACAGGAGTTATTTGGTAACAGGCTAGATCTTCTGCCAGTAAACAATCCTGAGCACTATCTTCCGAAGGCAAACAGTTCCAAAGATGTAAAATTGTCCACACAGCGATGTTGATTGCCACACAACATCCATCACTTGCCTCCTCAACAAAATACCTAAGGAAGCAAACTTTGAGCCAAAAAACCAAAGAAGGATTCTCACACCACCCCGTGGCTCAAAGATTGCTTGAAATGAAGCATAAGTGACCCTCCACGGTGGTGAGGAAAAGAAAAGGGAGAAAATAAAAAGACAGCAAAGAAGCAGGAGGGAAGGAGGAGGGGGGGGAGAAGGGGGAAGATAATTGTTACACAATTACTACAAAAGATTTCTTGGGCTTAGTTAGAAATGTTGCCCTGATCTGTTGGACTTGTCCACCATCAGTTGAAGTGGTTACAAAGTACATGGAGGATACAATACGTTGTATCAGTTGAATAAAACATGGAATCATACACAGTACAAACATAAGAGTTGCAACAACACACAGTAGATACAACAGGATACATTTGACCCATGGGCCACCTGGAAGCCAGGAAAAGAAATCTACGTCTAGGCTCTTCCAGGTTTGGACAGGAACATGGGCTATTTTCCGCATACACTGGGCAATTTGTTTAACAACTTTACCATTATCATCAATCTTTAGACAACAATTAGAATCATTCAGTTTGCCACAGACACCACTCGGTGATATCCCAGGAGTGGTGACATGAATGTTACATGATGAATTAAAGGTAGAAAGTGAAAAGAGACAACCATACATTTAGCAATGACCACACATTTAACAATAACCAATAATAATAAATAAATAGGTAAAACAAACTTAGGTATTTGTGTCAGCTGCTTTCCCCACCCAGGAACTCCCAGTGTAAGCCAGGATCCAGATGGGAATTCTTCAGTAGAGGTTGTGGTGTTTATGAATAGCCATACAATACTACACTTCAGTTAATTCACTAAAAGTGTATCTAGTCTAATTTGACAATATGTAGACTTGCCATGTAATGTTTTCTAAGATGATTTAGTGTCTCGAGAACTTTACACTTGAGCATTTCCAAAGCAATTCAAATGCTGAGAGATATAAATATTAGTTTGGCAAGTTCAAGTATTCTAACAGTCCACAGAACTTTTCACAGGACAGTGTGTGCAGGATGCACCCGCAGTACAAACCATCAAAGAGGGGTAATCCCAGAAACATACACTTCTCTTTTTAAAACTTAGGCACTTTCCAACAACCATGTTGGAAACCATGTTCCAATCAACATCCAACAATGTTTTGGATGGAACTCCTGGACTGGTGTGACACTGAAAAGCATCAGTGCAAAAGGCTTTCTGATAGATTTCTTTTGTGACCACATCTAACAGATATTAGATGGGTCCCTTGATTCATTTCCCAGTTTGTTAGGAATTTGGAAACACTGTGGAGGAGTTACATGGAAATCATAATCAGTTTGGTAAAAAAAGGGGTGAAAGAAGGGGTCAAAAGAAATGGTATCACTGTGCAGGGAGTACCAGTAAGCCAGGATGACCTGTAAAAAGCCCTGAACCCAGTTGTGAAGTTTAACAGATCCAAGGACTGATACCAATCACCACCCACACCCATAACAACAAAAAACATAACACTATTGCAACCAAAAAATGTAATCAAGAGGTACATTCTGTGTTCTAGCATGATCAAATCTTCAGTATTTCTGTCACAAAACACAAATAGTTAAAATCAGCTATTAGCCTTTTTGTGTTCTGTCAAGGTCCCACGGGGATCTTCTGTGAAATAAAACAAGACACCGACTTGCCCTTTTTGGGCTTTGTTAATATGGTTAAAAAATGAGGGAACAATCCAGCAAGTGTTGATTTCATATTCCTTTTTCGGGGTGTCTTTAGCCTTCCAAAGATATTTGTTAAGGGATCTTGTTAAGGTTAGGGGAACTGGCCTCAGGCTAGCTGAGTCAATCGACACAGTCTGGCCAGGGAGGTAAGAGTGTTTCCCTGGCTTATCAGCCACTAGATCGTGACTCACAGGGATAACTGGCAAGAGTGGTGGGGCCTTTGGACAGAAGGTGTTAAATCGACGATCTTGCTTCCCTTTGTTGTGAGCTTTCTCATGCATCCACCCTTCACCGCCCCCACCCCGCTCACTTGGGAGGGGCGGAGACATCAGTTTTGTAATGGCTTGGATAGCCGTTCAGGTTCCCTGGGAGAGACCCTAGGACCTGGGGTTTTGCTCTCCTCGAGATTCTGGAGCTTTTGTTCTGGCCACCAGTTAACTAATTTCTCTAACCTGACAGTGGGTAATCCATTCATCAAATCTCGTGGAACACCCTTTTGCCAGCCCAGTGTCCAGAGACGATTACGTTTATGATCAATATTTCTCCTACCTGTTTTTACGGACAGCGAGACCCTTCCAGTCCCACTGAGCTTTGAGCTAGGAGGCCTGGGGGCAAGGCTGACTGCTGCAAGTCTTACTTCTCTTGGCTCAAATTTAGTGGAGGAAGAAACCACTGGCCCATATTTCCTTCCATAGTTAATTAACTCTTGGGCAACCTCTCCCCAAGTCCATGCTTTGTTTCCTGACTGCATATAGTTGGGGGTTACAGTTCCTTCTAACACTGGCCGGGTCCTCTCTCCCTGAGACATAGCCTCTATTTTTCCTTGCAGTTGTATACCTATAGGTTTTAACGACTCTGGAAGCCCCTTAATTAAAGCAGTCATTCTCTCAGGATCAACAGGCATCATCATAGGTGATTCATGGTGTGGCTGCAGCTTTCTATCATACATCATTTGGAGACAAGCAGCCTTTTGAACACTCTCTACTAACTGATCAGTTGTTCCAGTAATGGCAAGAGGGTCTCCCCGTTCTAAAGGGTTGAGACCACCTGCCCAATAGGCAGCCCTTTGTGTCAATGACCAGGGAGCACGATTGTTACCAGTAGTTAAAAATACTCCTGGTCCCCAATAACCTTCTGCTTCCTTTTCTGTTAACCGAATCTGGTCACCACCAGTGAGGCTAACCCTCCATACATATTCTGTTTCTGATTCCCTTGAAGAGCGGCTAAAATCTTTCTTCAATTTTGCTAGTTCAGTGGCTGAGAAAGGAATTTCTTTAACATTCATTTGAGGATCTAAATCCTCACTGTTATCGAATGTGTATTCAGTTTTTATCAGAGGACGCAATGGGGCTATTGGAGTTTCTAATTTATCTAGCCTTTCCTTCTTTCCTGGTAGTTCCACCTGAGGAAAAGTTTTTTCTCGAGGCAAACTATGGGTGATGGTATGGCTGGCATGCTTACACGTTAGCAGTTCCTTAAAAGCCATTTGCAACAAAGCCGAATTACTCTTCTCTCTTTCTAATTGTTCCTCGAGGTTCACTATTTGATTCTGCAGAGTTTTTACCAATTCTTGTGTAACTCTAACCGATTCCTGTAGTGCTTCTATGGTTTGGAGTTCTGCCGAATGATTTTCATCTCGGAACTCCACGGCTGCTTTTAAAGTAGCCCCGAGTACGGCACAAATAAACGACTTTCCTTTTCCAGCTCGGGTTCGAGCATTGTTTTGCAGAACACTAATACGGTCCGAAACACTCTGCAAGTTATACCAGTTCTGTCGTGCCCAATCCATACCTGATAAAGAGGGTCGAGCACCATGTTTTTCTAAAAGATCAAATAATACATCTTCACTTTTCATGGTGGCAATGCTGTCGCTCATTTTTTCAATACAATGAGAGAACTACACTAAGGGAGGTGCACGTATTCAAAAGCTCAAGTGACTCCTTATCTCCCCAGGGAAACAGACACTTTACAAATGCAAATGCTCAAAGCACTCTTCCCTTTGTCTGAGGGGAGCACACAAAAAGATGCAAATTTCACACTTAAGTTACAAGACACTTAAAATCGCAAAATTCAGAGAGGTCTTCTCGAGGAGGCACACACTTAATCAAAATTAATTCATACGTCCCCGAGAGGTATACACATAAACTGTAAAGTTTCAGAATGTGGAGCGGTCTTCCTGGAGAAGGACTCACGTCTAAGTTTTCAAAACTATCGCTCCATGCAACTCCAGGAGGTGCACACAAAGAAAGTTTCAGACTATATCTGGAAGGACAACACTCTCACGGTGGGTATCCTGCAACGACTACGCCATTAAATAAATGTCTCGCTCCAATTTATAGGAGGGAGAGGAGGTTCTTTTATTATCTATATACCCGGCGTGAGATTAAGAAGCAACGGTTCAAATGTTGGTCCGACCAGTTTATTACAAATCTTAATCAGGGAAATGGGGAAGGGGAGGACGGACACTATTATGAATTAGGGTAATGGGGGAAGGGAAGGAGGGCGATAGAAAAGATAGAAAAGAATAAGCAAGGAGTCTTTATAGGCAGCAAGAGGGAGATAGTCACCACCATGGATCCAGCGAGGTTCGTAGTTCAGTCTTTGATCCTCAGTAGCGGTGGGTCATCAGGCAGAGTTGTCCTGTTGCCAATGACGACGAAGCACGACGAGAGACGACCATGGTGATGATGGCCCCTTTTCAATGGTTTCAAAGTGGTTGAGTCAGCTATCTTTGGAGTGACAGCTCAAATCCAAAGTGGTCGAGTCAGCTCTCCTTTGAGTGGCAGCTTCTGGCTCTGGGGCCTCAGCAGGAAACTCCTTTGCTCTTATCTTCCTGGCCTTGCCAGCAGATAAGAGGGAGCAGGGAGACGCCAACTTGTATCTTGCCTTCGCAGGATACAATGGCATTGTCCCTCAGACTTCCATAGCAAACAGGAGTTATTTGGTAACAGGCTAGATCTTCTGCCAGTAAACAATCCTGAGCACTATCTTCCGAAGGCAAACAGTTCCAAAGATGTAAAATTGTCCACACAGCGATGTTGATTGCCACACAACATCCATCACTTGCCTCCTCAACAAAATACCTAAGGAAGCAAACTTTGAGCCAAAAAACCAAAGAAGGATTCTCACAGTGTTATTATTGCATATGTATATCTGCCTTTGCATTGTTAGTTCTAGAAGATACTGTCTACAGGTATTGCTGACAATTAAAAAAAAAAAATAAAAAATTACAATTCTTATTTATTCTTGGAAATATATTTCTTTGCTTGCTATGAATCAGTTAATACTGAGGCACGATATTTTGCTGTGCTAGTGCACTTTTTTGAATGTATCAAAGTACATAAGACATATTGATATTGTAACAAGTAAACACAGAAACAAAGACTGTGTCTAAAAAACCATTCCAAAGTTTTAGGAAGGAAGGATTATTATAGAATTCTGAGACTGCCTGATACAAGAAGAAAGTGGTTTAGGCAGATTCACATCATTTGACTTAACACACTCATTCTATATAAAAGAATTTAATCTCCAAGACTGGCAAGCCGAATTTTTAACAGGAACACTACTACGCAAATCAAAGAGCACTTCTGTTGTCATGCTATGTACTAACTGCCAGACACTTGTTTGCTTTACAAAATATGCATTAATTTATCAAATTACCCCGCAAAATAAACAAAACTGAAGAAAACCTATGCATTTAAAGTGGTTAGGATTTGTCAAAGAAAAAATAGGAAAGGTTCAAAAGTAGCAAATCCAATTTTTGGTTCTTCAGAAACAAGCTCATTTCAGGTAAAAGCTATTAGCTACTGCTATGTAAAGAAAATACAATTGATAATGTTCAGTGTTACAAATAAGAACTAATTTTGAAAAGATAACTAGTGGATTTCATGATGGCATGACTACATGAGCGGATGAGGAAAATGCTTGATGTCATCTACCTTAAGGTCAGCAGAGACTTGGACATAGTCCCCATCATATCCTTCTTTTCAAATTCAAAATGTGTGGATTTGAAAGGTGGACTGATGAACAAAGTTTAGTCTAGTCGTACCTTGAGAGTGGTGGTCATTGGCTCAATGTCTGGCTAGAGAAGTAACAAGTGGTGCTCCTCAGGGGTCAGTACTGGGACCAATGCTCTTTAATATCTTCAGCAGTGACATTGACAGTGGGATCAAGTACATTCTCATCAAGTTTGTGGATGACAGCAAGCTATGTGATAAGGTGAAGATGACTGAGGGATGGGATGCCACTGAGAGAGACTTAGCCAGCCTTTGTCAGTGGGACAAGGAGAAGCTCATGAGGTTCAAAAAATCCAAGTGCAGGGTACTGCACATGGGTAATGGCAACCAACCCCTTGTATCAGCACAAGTTGAAGGATGTCAGGACAGAGAACAGCCCTGCCACAATGGGCATAGGGATACTAGGAAATAGCAAGTGGACATGAAGTAGCAGTGTGTACCCTCACAGCCCAGAAAGCAAAATATCTTATGGCTCACTTAAATAGTGTCCTTGCCCTGTAAGTTTTAGCAAGTCACTTAAATTAGTGGTTGTAACACAATGAAAAGCACGACAGTGATAGCAGAGTAGCAAGACCCCAGGCTGCAGTGAGTGAAAACTTGCTAAACAGAGCAGTCATGGAGACAGAAAGAAGGAACAAAAAACCTGCTTATCCTTGGAAGGCCTCAGCTATGCAGGGATCTCCAGATGAGATACCCTCACCTCCACTGCCAACACATAAATGAGGTCTGGGAAGAGGAAGATCCTGTCAATACCCTTTCCCATTTTTTCTTTGTCAAATCCTAACCACTTTAAATGCATAGGTTTTCTTCAGTTTTGTTTATTTTGCGGGGTAATTTGATAAATTAATGCATATTTTGTAAAGCAAACAAGTGTCTGGCAGTTAGTACATAGCATGACAACAGAAGTGCTCTTTGATTTGCGTAGTAGTGTTCCTGTTAAAAATTCGGCTTGCCAGTCTTGGAGATTAAATTCTTTTATATAGAATGAGTGTGTTAAGTCAAATGATGTGAATCTGCCTAAACCACTTTCTTCTTGTATCAGGCAGTCTCAGAATTCTATAATAATCCTTCCTTCCTAAAACTTTGGAATGGTTTTTTAGACACAGTCTTTGTTTCTGTGTTTACTTGTTCCAATATCAATATGTCTTATGTACTTTGATACATTCAAAAAAGTGCACTAGCACAGCAAAATATCGTGCCTCAGTATTAACTGATTCATAGCAAGCAAAGAAATATATTTCCAAGAATAAATAAGAATTGTAATTTTTTATTTTTTTTTTTTAATTGTCAGCAATACCTGTAGACAGTATCTTCTAGAACTAACAATGCAAAGGCAGATATACATATGCAATAATAACACCAAAAACAAGATCACTACTGCATTGTAATTAATAAGTCCTTCTCTTCTATGAGGCAGTTCTTTTGTTTATTACATAATCCTAGAATGCAATGACATAGCAAGTATCAACTAGTAACAGTGTTACACTATCTCCAGCTGTAAAATTAGACTCCTTATCTGGTTTGGACTAACGGGCTTACGGCAGGTCAGAAAAAGACTCGTGTAAATACTAAGGACAGAGAACTTTCTAAAAAGTAAGCAGCTAATCAGCAGTCTTTAACCTGTAGGGAAAAAAAATTACTGTGCTTGGACTAATTCTAGAAGTATGTATAAGGCCCCATTCATTCATTCATTCATTCATTCATTCATTCATTCATTCATTCATTCATTCATTCATTCAGCCTGGCCCCATCCACCCCTTGGCCAGGCTGGGCTGCTCCAGGAGGCAGATGATGTGGCAGGGTGAGCAGTTGGAAGTGTGAGCAAAATTGTTTTAGAGGCAGAATGTTCTTGTTTCACAGTATTGCATATATGCAATCCTGCATTCAAGATAGAAGAAAGGGGCCTAGAATTTCAAAGAGATATGATGCAAAGTGGACAATGAGGGTCATTGCAAAAATTGTCCTTCTTTAGGGAACAAAACTTGCCTCCTTTTGAGTTTAATGACAGTCCTGCTATTGATTTGTGCGTGCCCTATCTATTCATTTTTCTGCTCCCCTGATTTTTTTTTTTTTTTCACTTTTGCTCGGATTAATGACTTGCTTCATTCCTTATCTTTATCCTCTCTTCCCGAAAAGTGTTGTCACTTAAACTGGCTTAGCATATCTACTCTATTTATTCTACAACACCCCCGAGTTTTACATTTCAGTTGAAAGATTCGCTATCGCTATAATCACCAGGAAGAAGAAATAGTTGCTTTAAACTTCTAAAGAAGTAAGATCACTTGTGAAGAAGTAAGATCTCAATCCTATCAGTCCTCCAACTGAGAGGGTGACGAATGGATGTCACAAAAGGAGAAAAAACACAATCATCTCGGAAAGGTAAGGGTTAATGAAAGGTAATATGTCACTTCATGGCAATAGTAACACTTTTCTGACGATACAAAACAGGGACGGTCAGCAGTATGCTAGGGTTGCATTCAGGATGGAGTACTCCAGATGTGGTCTCACCAAGGCAGAGCAGAGGGGCAGGATCATCTACCTTGACCTGCTGACCACAATTCTTTTGGTGCAGTCCAGGACAGGAGTGGCTTTCTGGGCTGTGAGGGTACACACTGCTACTTCATGTCCACTTGCTATTTCCTAGTATCCCTATGCCCATTGTGGCAGGGCTGTTCTCTGTCCTGACATCCTTCAACTTGTGCTGATACAAGGGGTTGGTTGCCATTACCCATGTGCAGTACCCTGCACTTGGATTTTTTGAACCTCATGAGCTTCTCCTTGTCCCACTGACAAAGGCTGGCTAAGTCTCTCTCAGTGGCATCCCATCCCTCAGTCATCTTCACCTTATCACATAGCTTGCTGTCATCCACAAACTTGATGAGAATGTACTTGATCCCACTGTCAATGTCACTGCTGAAGATATTAAAGAGCATTGGTCCCAGTACTGACCCCTGAGGAGCACCACTTGTTACTTCTCTAGCCAGACATTGAGCCAATGACCACCACTCTCAAGGTACGACTAGACTAAACTTTGTTCATCAGTCCACCTTTCAAATCCACACATTTTGAATTTGAAAAGAAGGATATGATGGGGACTATGTCCAAGTCTCTGCTGACCTTAAGGTAGATGACATCAAGCATTTTCCTCATCCGCTCATGTAGTCATGCCATCATGAAATCCACTAGTTATCTTTTCAAAATTAGTTCTTATTTGTAACACTGAACATTATCAATTGTATTTTCTTTACATAGCAGTAGCTAATAGCTTTTACCTGAAATGAGCTTGTTTCTGAAGAACCAAAAATTGGATTTGCTACTTTTGAACCTTTCCTATTTTTTCTTTGTCAAATCCTAACCACTTTAAATGCATAGGTTTTCTTCAGTTTTGTTTATTTTGCGGGGTAATTTGATAAATTAATGCATATTTTGTAAAGCAAACAAGTGTCTGGCAGTTAGTACATAGCATGACAACAGAAGTGCTCTTTGATTTGCGTAGTAGTGTTCCTGTTAAAAATTCGGCTTGCCAGTCTTGGAGATTAAATTCTTTTATATAGAATGAGTGTGTTAAGTCAAATGATGTGAATCTGCCTAAACCACTTTCTTCTTGTATCAGGCAGTCTCAGAATTCTATAATAATCCTTCCTTCCTAAAACTTTGGAATGGTTTTTTAGACACAGTCTTTGTTTCTGTGTTTACTTGTTACAATATCAATATGTCTTATGTACTTTGATACATTCAAAAAAGTGCACTAGCACAGCAAAATATCGTGCCTCAGTATTAACTGATTCATAGCAAGCAAAGAAATATATTTCCAAGAATAAATAAGAATTGTAATTTTTTATTTTTTTTTTTTAATTGTCAGCAATACCTGTAGACAGTATCTTCTAGAACTAACAATGCAAAGGCAGATATACATATGCAATAATAACACCAAAAACAAGATCACTACTGCATTGTAATTAATAAGTCCTTCTCTTCTATGAGGCAGTTCTTTTGTTTATTACATAATCCTAGAATGCAATGACATAGCAAGTATCAACTAGTAACAGTGTTACACTATCTCCAGCTGTAAAATTAGACTCCTTATCTGGTTTGGACTAACGGGCTTACGGCAGGTCAGAAAAAGACTCGTGTAAATACTAAGGACAGAGAACTTTCTAAAAAGTAAGCAGCTAATCAGCAGTCTTTAACCTGTAGGGAAAAAAAATTACTGTGCTTGGACTAATTCTAGAAGTATGTATAAGGCCCCATTCATTCATTCATTCATTCATTCATTCATTCATTCATTCATTCATTCATTCATTCATTCATTCAGCCTGGCCCCATCCACCCCTTGGCCAGGCTGGGCTGCTCCAGGAGGCAGATGATGTGGCAGGGTGAGCAGGTGGAAGTGTGAGCAAAATTGTTTTAGAGGCAGAATGTTCTTGTTTCACAGTATTGCATGTATGCAATCCTGCATTCAAGATGGAAGAAAGGGGCCTAGAATTTCAAAGAGATATGATGCAAAGTGGACAATGAGGGTCATTGCAAAAATTGTCCTTCTTTAGGGAACAAAACTTGCCTCCTTTTGAGTTTAATGACAGTCCTGCTATTGATTTGTGCGTGCCCTATCTATTCATTTTTCTGCTCCCCTGATTTTTTTTTTTTTTTCACTTTTGCTCGGATTAATGACTTGCTTCATTCCTTATCTTTATCCTCTCTTCCCGAAAAGTGTTGTCACTTAAACTGGCTTAGCATATCTACTCTATTTATTCTACAACACCCCCGAGTTTTACATTTCAGTTGAAAGATTCGCTATCGCTATAATCACCAGGAAGAAGAAATAGTTGCTTTAAACTTCTAAAGAAGTAAGATCACTTGTGAAGAAGTAAGATCTCAATCCTATCAGTCCTCCAACTGAGAGGGTGACGAATGGATGTCACAAAAGGAGAAAAAACACAATCATCTCGGAAACGTAAGGGTTAATGAAAGGTAATATGTCACTTCATGGCAATAGTAACACTTTTCTGACGATACAAAACAGGGACGGTCAGCAGTATGCTAGGGTTGCATTCAGGATGGAGTACTCCAGATGTGGTCTCACCAAGGCAGAGCAGAGGGGCAGGATCATCTACCTTGACCTGCTGACCACAATTCTTTTGGTGCAGTCCAGGACAGGAGTGGCTTTCTGGGCTGTGAGGGTACACACTGCTACTTCATGTCCACTTGCTATTTCCTAGTATCCCTATGCCCATTGTGGCAGGGCTGTTCTCTGTCCTGACATCCTTCAACTTGTGCTGATACAAGGGGTTGGTTGCCATTACCCATGTGCAGTACCCTGCACTTGGATTTTTTGAACCTCATGAGCTTCTCCTTGTCCCACTGACAAAGGCTGGCTAAGTCTCTCTCAGTGGCATCCCATCCCTCAGTCATCTTCACCTTATCACATAGCTTGCTGTCATCCACAAACTTGATGAGAATGTACTTGATCCCACTGTCAATGTCACTGCTGAAGATATTAAAGAGCATTGGTCCCAGTACTGACCCCTGAGGAGCACCACTTGTTACTTCTCTAGCCAGACATTGAGCCAATGACCACCACTCTCAAGGTACGACTAGACTAAACTTTGTTCATCAGTCCACCTTTCAAATCCACACATTTTGAATTTGAAAAGAAGGATATGATGGGGACTATGTCCAAGTCTCTGCTGACCTTAAGGTAGATGACATCAAGCATTTTCCTCATCCGCTCATGTAGTCATGCCATCATGAAATCCACTAGTTATCTTTTCAAAATTAGTTCTTATTTGTAACACTGAACATTATCAATTGTATTTTCTTTACATAGCAGTAGCTAATAGCTTTTACCTGAAATGAGCTTGTTTCTGAAGAACCAAAAATTGGATTTGCTACTTTTGAACCTTTCCTATTTTTTCTTTGTCAAATCCTAACCACTTTAAATGCATAGGTTTTCTTCAGTTTTGTTTATTTTGCGGGGTAATTTGATAAATTAATGCATATTTTGTAAAGCAAACAAGTGTCTGGCAGTTAGTACATAGCATGACAACAGAAGTGCTCTTTGATTTGCGTAGTAGTGTTCCTGTTAAAAATTCGGCTTGCCAGTCTTGGAGATTAAATTCTTTTATATAGAATGAGTGTGTTAAGTCAAATGATGTGAATCTGCCTAAACCACTTTCTTCTTGTATCAGGCAGTCTCAGAATTCTATAATAATCCTTCCTTCCTAAAACTTTGGAATGGTTTTTTAGACACAGTCTTTGTTTCTGTGTTTACTTGTTACAATATCAATATGTCTTATGTACTTTGATACATTCAAAAAAGTGCACTAGCACAGCAAAATATCGTGCCTCAGTATTAACTGATTCATAGCAAGCAAAGAAATATATTTCCAAGAATAAATAAGAATTGTAATTTTTTATTTTTTTTTTTTAATTGTCAGCAATACCTGTAGACAGTATCTTCTAGAACTAACAATGCAAAGGCAGATATACATATGCAATAATAACACCAAAAACAAGATCACTACTGCATTGTAATTAATAAGTCCTTCTCTTCTATGAGGCAGTTCTTTTGTTTATTACATAATCCTAGAATGCAATGACATAGCAAGTATCAACTAGTAACAGTGTTACACTATCTCCAGCTGTAAAATTAGACTCCTTATCTGGTTTGGACTAACGGGCTTACGGCAGGTCAGAAAAAGACTCGTGTAAATACTAAGGACAGAGAACTTTCTAAAAAGTAAGCAGCTAATCAGCAGTCTTTAACCTGTAGGGAAAAAAAATTACTGTGCTTGGACTAATTCTAGAAGTATGTATAAGGCCCCATTCATTCATTCATTCATTCATTCATTCATTCATTCATTCATTCATTCATTCATTCAGCCTGGCCCCATCCACCCCTTGGCCAGGCTGGGCTGCTCCAGGAGGCAGATGATGTGGCAGGGTGAGCAGTTGGAAGTGTGAGCAAAATTGTTTTAGAGGCAGAATGTTCTTGTTTCACAGTATTGCATATATGCAATCCTGCATTCAAGATAGAAGAAAGGGGCCTAGAATTTCAAAGAGATATGATGCAAAGTGGACAATGAGGGTCATTGCAAAAATTGTCCTTCTTTAGGGAACAAAACTTGCCTCCTTTTGAGTTTAATGACAGTCCTGCTATTGATTTGTGCGTGCCCTATCTATTCATTTTTCTGCTCCCCTGATTTTTTTTTTTTTTTTTCACTTTTGCTCGGATTAATGACTTGCTTCATTCCTTATCTTTATCCTCTCTTCCCGAAAAGTGTTGTCACTTAAACTGGCTTAGCATATCTACTCTATTTATTCTACAACACCCCCGAGTTTTACATTTCAGTTGAAAGATTCGCTATCGCTATAATCACCAGGAAGAAGAAATAGTTGCTTTAAACTTCTAAAGAAGTAAGATCACTTGTGAAGAAGTAAGATCTCAATCCTATCAGTCCTCCAACTGAGAGGGTGACGAATGGATGTCACAAAAGGAGAAAAAACACAATCATCTCGGAAAGGTAAGGGTTAATGAAAGGTAATATGTCACTTCATGGCAATAGTAACACTTTTCTGACGATACAAAACAGGGACGGTCAGCAGTATGCTAGGGTTGCATTCAGGATGGAGTACTCCAGATGTGGTCTCACCAAGGCAGAGCAGAGGGGCAGGATCATCTACCTTGACCTGCTGACCACGATTCTTTTGGTGCAGTCCAGGACAGGAGTGGCTTTCTGGGCTGTGAGGGTACACACTGCTACTTCATGTCCACTTGCTATTTCCTAGTATCCCTATGCCCATTGTGGCAGGGCTGTTCTCTGTCCTGACATCCTTCAACTTGTGCTGATACAAGGGGTTGGTTGCCATTACCCATGTGCAGTACCCTGCACTTGGATTTTTTGAACCTCATGAGCTTCTCCTTGTCCCACTGACAAAGGCTGGCTAAGTCTCTCTCAGTGGCATCCCATCCCTCAGTCATCTTCACCTTATCACATAGCTTGCTGTCATCCACAAACTTGATGAGAATGTACTTGATCCCACTGTCAATGTCACTGCTGAAGATATTAAAGAGCATTGGTCCCAGTACTGACCCCTGAGGAGCACCACTTGTTACTTCTCTAGCCAGACATTGAGCCAATGACCACCACTCTCAAGGTACGACTAGACTAAACTTTGTTCATCAGTCCACCTTTCAAATCCACACATTTTGAATTTGAAAAGAAGGATATGATGGGGACTATGTCCAAGTCTCTGCTGACCTTAAGGTAGATGACATCAAGCATTTTCCTCATCCGCTCATGTAGTCATGCCATCATGAAATCCACTAGTTATCTTTTCAAAATTAGTTCTTATTTGTAACACTGAACATTATCAATTGTATTTTCTTTACATAGCAGTAGCTAATAGCTTTTACCTGAAATGAGCTTGTTTCTGAAGAACCAAAAATTGGATTTGCTACTTTTGAACCTTTCCTATTTTTTCTTTGTCAAATCCTAACCACTTTAAATGCATAGGTTTTCTTCAGTTTTGTTTATTTTGCGGGGTAATTTGATAAATTAATGCATATTTTGTAAAGCAAACAAGTGTCTGGCAGTTAGTACATAGCATGACAACAGAAGTGCTCTTTGATTTGCGTAGTAGTGTTCCTGTTAAAAATTCGGCTTGCCAGTCTTGGAGATTAAATTCTTTTATATAGAATGAGTGTGTTAAGTCAAATGATGTGAATCTGCCTAAACCACTTTCTTCTTGTATCAGGCAGTCTCAGAATTCTATAATAATCCTTCCTTCCTAAAACTTTGGAATGGTTTTTTAGACACAGTCTTTGTTTCTGTGTTTACTTGTTACAATATCAATATGTCTTATGTACTTTGATACATTCAAAAAAGTGCACTAGCACAGCAAAATATCGTGCCTCAGTATTAACTGATTCATAGCAAGCAAAGAAATATATTTCCAAGAATAAATAAGAATTGTAATTTTTTATTTTTTTTTTTAATTGTCAGCAATACCTGTAGACAGTATCTTCTAGAACTAACAATGCAAAGGCAGATATACATATGCAATAATAACACCAAAAACAAGATCACTACTGCATTGTAATTAATAAGTCCTTCTCTTCTATGAGGCAGTTCTTTTGTTTATTACATAATCCTAGAATGCAATGACATAGCAAGTATCAACTAGTAACAGTGTTACACTATCTCCAGCTGTAAAATTAGACTCCTTATCTGGTTTGGACTAACGGGCTTACGGCAGGTCAGAAAAAGACTCGTGTAAATACTAAGGACAGAGAACTTTCTAAAAAGTAAGCAGCTAATCAGCAGTCTTTAACCTGTAGGGAAAAAAAATTACTGTGCTTGGACTAATTCTAGAAGTATGTATAAGGCCCCATTCATTCATTCATTCATTCATTCATTCATTCATTCATTCATTCATTCATTCATTCAGCCTGGCCCCATCCACCCCTTGGCCAGGCTGGGCTGCTCCAGGAGGCAGATGATGTGGCAGGGTGAGCAGGTGGAAGTGTGAGCAAAATTGTTTTAGAGGCAGAATGTTCTTGTTTCACAGTATTGCATATATGCAATCCTGCATTCAAGATGGAAGAAAGGGGCCTAGAATTTCAAAGAGATATGATGCAAAGTGGACAATGAGGGTCATTGCAAAAATTGTCCTTCTTTAGGGAACAAAACTTGCCTCCTTTTGAGTTTAATGACAGTCCTGCTATTGATTTGTGCGTGCCCTATCTATTCATTTTTCTGCTCTCCTGATTTTTTTTTTTTTTTTTCACTTTTGCTCAGATTAATGACTTGCTTCATTCCTTATCTTTATCCTCTCTTCCCGAAAAGTGTTGTCACTTAAACTGGCTTAGCATATCTACTCTATTTATTCTACAACACCCCCGAGTTTTACATTTCAGTTGAAAGATTCACTATCGCTATAATCACCAGGAAGAAGAAATAGTTGCTTTAAACTTCTAAAGAAGTAAGATCACTTGTGAAGAAGTAAGATCTCAATCCTATCAGTCCTCCAACTGAGAGGGTGACGAATGGATGTCACAAAAGGAGAAAAAACACAATCATCTCGGAAAGGTAAGGGTTAATGAAAGGTAATATGTCACTTCATGGCAATAGTAACACTTTTCTGACGATACAAAACAGGGACGGTCAGCAGTATGCTAGGGTTGCATTCAGGATGGAGTACTCCAGATGTGGTCTCACCAAGGCAGAGCAGAGGGGCAGGATCATCTACCTTGACCTGCTGACCACGATTCTTTTGGTGCAGTCCAGGACAGGAGTGGCTTTCTGGGCTGTGAGGGTACACACTGCTACTTCATGTCCACTTGCTATTTCCTAGTATCCCTATGCCCATTGTGGCAGGGCTGTTCTCTGTCCTGACATCCTTCAACTTGTGCTGATACAAGGGGTTGGTTGCCATTACCCATGTGCAGTACCCTGCACTTGGATTTTTTGAACCTCATGAGCTTCTCCTTGTCCCACTGACAAAGGCTGGCTAAGTCTCTCTCAGTGGCATCCCATCCCTCAGTCATCTTCACCTTATCACATAGCTTGCTGTCATCCACAAACTTGATGAGAATGTACTTGATCCCACTGTCAATGTCACTGCTGAAGATATTAAAGAGCATTGGTCCCAGTACTGACCCCTGAGGAGCACCACTTGTTACTTCTCTAGCCAGACATTGAGCCAATGACCACCACTCTCAAGGTACGACTAGACTAAACTTTGTTCATCAGTCCACCTTTCAAATCCACACATTTTGAATTTGAAAAGAAGGATATGATGGGGACTATGTCCAAGTCTCTGCTGACCTTAAGGTAGATGACATCAAGCATTTTCCTCATCCGCTCATGTAGTCATGCCATCATGAAATCCACTAGTTATCTTTTCAAAATTAGTTCTTATTTGTAACACTGAACATTATCAATTGTATTTTCTTTACATAGCAGTAGCTAATAGCTTTTACCTGAAATGAGCTTGTTTCTGAAGAACCAAAAATTGGATTTGCTACTTTTGAACCTTTCCTATTTTTTCTTTGACAAATCCTAACCACTTTAAATGCATAGGTTTTCTTCAGTTTTGTTTATTTTGCGGGGTAATTTGATAAATTAATGCATATTTTGTAAAGCAAACAAGTGTCTGGCAGTTAGTACATAGCATGACAACAGAAGTGCTCTTTGATTTGCGTAGTAGTGTTCCTGTTAAAAATTCGGCTTGCCAGTCTTGGAGATTAAATTCTTTTATACAGAATGAGTGTGTTAAGTCAAATGATGTGAATCTGCCTAAACCACTTTCTTCTTGTATCAGGCAGTCTCAGAATTCTATAATAATCCTTCCTTCCTAAAACTTTGGAATGGTTTTTTAGACACAGTCTTTGTTTCTGTGTTTACTTGTTACAATATCAATATGTCTTATGTACTTTGATACATTCAAAAAAGTGCACTAGCACAGCAAAATATCGTGCCTCAGTATTAACTGATTCATAGCAAGCAAAGAAATATATTTCCAAGAATAAATAAGAATTGTAATTTTTTATTTTTTTTTTTTAATTGTCAGCAATACCTGTAGACAGTATCTTCTAGAACTAACAATGCAAAGGCAGATATACATATGCAATAATAACACCAAAAACAAGATCACTACTGCATTGTAATTAATAAGTCCTTCTCTTCTATGAGGCAGTTCTTTTGTTTATTACATAATCCTAGAATGCAATGACATAGCAAGTATCAACTAGTAACAGTGTTACACTATCTCCAGCTGTAAAATTAGACTCCTTATCTGGTTTGGACTAACGGGCTTACGGCAGGTCAGAAAAAGACTCGTGTAAATACTAAGGACAGAGAACTTTCTAAAAAGTAAGCAGCTAATCAGCAGTCTTTAACCTGTAGGGAAAAAAAATTACTGTGCTTGGACTAATTCTAGAAGTATGTATAAGGCCCCATTCATTCATTCATTCATTCATTCATTCATTCATTCATTCATTCATTCATTCATTCATTCAGCCTGGCCCCATCCACCCCTTGGCCAGGCTGGGCTGCTCCAGGAGGCAGATGATGTGGCAGGGTGAGCAGGTGGAAGTGTGAGCAAAATTGTTTTAGAGGCAGAATGTTCTTGTTTCACAGTATTGCATATATGCAATCCTGCATTCAAGATAGAAGAAAGGGGCCTAGAATTTCAAAGAGATATGATGCAAAGTGGACAATGAGGGTCATTGCAAAAATTGTCCTTCTTTAGGGAACAAAACTTGCCTCCTTTTGAGTTTAATGACAGTCCTGCTATTGATTTGTGCGTGCCCTATCTATTCATTTTTCTGCTCCCCTGATTTTTTTTTTTTTTTTCACTTTTGCTCGGATTAATGACTTGCTTCATTCCTTATCTTTATCCTCTCTTCCCGAAAAGTGTTGTCACTTAAACTGGCTTAGCATATCTACTCTATTTATTCTACAACACCCCCGAGTTTTACATTTCAGTTGAAAGATTCGCTATCGCTATAATCACCAGGAAGAAGAAATAGTTGCTTTAAACTTCTAAAGAAGTAAGATCACTTGTGAAGAAGTAAGATCTCAATCCTATCAGTCCTCCAACTGAGAGGGTGACGAATGGATGTCACAAAAGGAGAAAAAACACAATCATCTCGGAAAGGTAAGGGTTAATGAAAGGTAATATGTCACTTCATGGCAATAGTAACACTTTTCTGACGATACAAAACAGGGACGGTCAGCAGTATGCTAGGGTTGCATTCAGGATGGAGTACTCCAGATGTGGTCTCACCAAGGCAGAGCAGAGGGGCAGGATCATCTACCTTGACCTGCTGACCACGATTCTTTTGGTGCAGTCCAGGACAGGAGTGGCTTTCTGGGCTGTGAGGGTACACACTGCTACTTCATGTCCACTTGCTATTTCCTAGTATCCCTATGCCCATTGTGGCAGGGCTGTTCTCTGTCCTGACATCCTTCAACTTGTGCTGATACAAGGGGTTGGTTGCCATTACCCATGTGCAGTACCCTGCACTTGGATTTTTTGAACCTCATGAGCTTCTCCTTGTCCCACTGACAAAGGCTGGCTAAGTCTCTCTCAGTGGCATCCCATCCCTCAGTCATCTTCACCTTATCACATAGCTTGCTGTCATCCACAAACTTGATGAGAATGTACTTGATCCCACTGTCAATGTCACTGCTGAAGATATTAAAGAGCATTGGTCCCAGTACTGACCCCTGAGGAGCACCACTTGTTACTTCTCTAGCCAGACATTGAGCCAATGACCACCACTCTCAAGGTACGACTAGACTAAACTTTGTTCATCAGTCCACCTTTCAAATCCACACATTTTGAATTTGAAAAGAAGGATATGATGGGGACTATGTCCAAGTCTCTGCTGACCTTAAGGTAGATGACATCAAGCATTTTCCTCATCCGCTCATGTAGTCATGCCATCATGAAATCCACTAGTTATCTTTTCAAAATTAGTTCTTATTTGTAACACTGAACATTATCAATTGTATTTTCTTTACATAGCAGTAGCTAATAGCTTTTACCTGAAATGAGCTTGTTTCTGAAGAACCAAAAATTGGATTTGCTACTTTTGAACCTTTCCTATTTTTTCTTTGTCAAATCCTAACCACTTTAAATGCATAGGTTTTCTTCAGTTTTGTTTATTTTGCGGGGTAATTTGATAAATTAATGCATATTTTGTAAAGCAAACAAGTGTCTGGCAGTTAGTACATAGCATGACAACAGAAGTGCTCTTTGATTTGCGTAGTAGTGTTCCTGTTAAAAATTCGGCTTGCCAGTCTTGGAGATTAAATTCTTTTATATAGAATGAGTGTGTTAAGTCAAATGATGTGAATCTGCCTAAACCACTTTCTTCTTGTATCAGGCAGTCTCAGAATTCTATAATAATCCTTCCTTCCTAAAACTTTGGAATGGTTTTTTAGACACAGTCTTTGTTTCTGTGTTTACTTGTTACAATATCAATATGTCTTATGTACTTTGATACATTCAAAAAAGTGCACTAGCACAGCAAAATATCGTGCCTCAGTATTAACTGATTCATAGCAAGCAAAGAAATATATTTCCAAGAATAAATAAGAATTGTAATTTTTTATTTTTTTTTTTAATTGTCAGCAATACCTGTAGACAGTATCTTCTAGAACTAACAATGCAAAGGCAGATATACATATGCAATAATAACACCAAAAACAAGATCACTACTGCATTGTAATTAATAAGTCCTTCTCTTCTATGAGGCAGTTCTTTTGTTTATTACATAATCCTAGAATGCAATGACATAGCAAGTATCAACTAGTAACAGTGTTACACTATCTCCAGCTGTAAAATTAGACTCCTTATCTGGTTTGGACTAACGGGCTTACGGCAGGTCAGAAAAAGACTCGTGTAAATACTAAGGACAGAGAACTTTCTAAAAAGTAAGCAGCTAATCAGCAGTCTTTAACCTGTAGGGAAAAAAAATTACTGTGCTTGGACTAATTCTAGAAGTATGTATAAGGCCCCATTCATTCATTCATTCATTCATTCATTCATTCATTCATTCATTCATTCATTCAGCCTGGCCCCATCCACCCCTTGGCCAGGCTGGGCTGCTCCAGGAGGCAGATGATGTGGCAGGGTGAGCAGGTGGAAGTGTGAGCAAAATTGTTTTAGAGGCAGAATGTTCTTGTTTCACAGTATTGCATATATGCAATCCTGCATTCAAGATGGAAGAAAGGGGCCTAGAATTTCAAAGAGATATGATGCAAAGTGGACAATGAGGGTCATTGCAAAAATTGTCCTTCTTTAGGGAACAAAACTTGCCTCCTTTTGAGTTTAATGACAGTCCTGCTATTGATTTGTGCGTGCCCTATCTATTCATTTTTCTGCTCTCCTGATTTTTTTTTTTTTTTTTCACTTTTGCTCAGATTAATGACTTGCTTCATTCCTTATCTTTATCCTCTCTTCCCGAAAAGTGTTGTCACTTAAACTGGCTTAGCATATCTACTCTATTTATTCTACAACACCCCCGAGTTTTACATTTCAGTTGAAAGATTCACTATCGCTATAATCACCAGGAAGAAGAAATAGTTGCTTTAAACTTCTAAAGAAGTAAGATCACTTGTGAAGAAGTAAGATCTCAATCCTATCAGTCCTCCAACTGAGAGGGTGACGAATGGATGTCACAAAAGGAGAAAAAACACAATCATCTCGGAAAGGTAAGGGTTAATGAAAGGTAATATGTCACTTCATGGCAATAGTAACACTTTTCTGACGATACAAAACAGGGACGGTCAGCAGTATGCTAGGGTTGCATTCAGGATGGAGTACTCCAGATGTGGTCTCACCAAGGCAGAGCAGAGGGGCAGGATCATCTACCTTGACCTGCTGACCACGATTCTTTTGGTGCAGTCCAGGACAGGAGTGGCTTTCTGGGCTGTGAGGGTACACACTGCTACTTCATGTCCACTTGCTATTTCCTAGTATCCCTATGCCCATTGTGGCAGGGCTGTTCTCTGTCCTGACATCCTTCAACTTGTGCTGATACAAGGGGTTGGTTGCCATTACCCATGTGCAGTACCCTGCACTTGGATTTTTTGAACCTCATGAGCTTCTCCTTGTCCCACTGACAAAGGCTGGCTAAGTCTCTCTCAGTGGCATCCCATCCCTCAGTCATCTTCACCTTATCACATAGCTTGCTGTCATCCACAAACTTGATGAGAATGTACTTGATCCCACTGTCAATGTCACTGCTGAAGATATTAAAGAGCATTGGTCCCAGTACTGACCCCTGAGGAGCACCACTTGTTACTTCTCTAGCCAGACATTGAGCCAATGACCACCACTCTCAAGGTACGACTAGACTAAACTTTGTTCATCAGTCCACCTTTCAAATCCACACATTTTGAATTTGAAAAGAAGGATATGATGGGGACTATGTCCAAGTCTCTGCTGACCTTAAGGTAGATGACATCAAGCATTTTCCTCATCCGCTCATGTAGTCATGCCATCATGAAATCCACTAGTTATCTTTTCAAAATTAGTTCTTATTTGTAACACTGAACATTATCAATTGTATTTTCTTTACATAGCAGTAGCTAATAGCTTTTACCTGAAATGAGCTTGTTTCTGAAGAACCAAAAATTGGATTTGCTACTTTTGAACCTTTCCTATTTTTTCTTTGACAAATCCTAACCACTTTAAATGCATAGGTTTTCTTCAGTTTTGTTTATTTTGCGGGGTAATTTGATAAATTAATGCATATTTTGTAAAGCAAACAAGTGTCTGGCAGTTAGTACATAGCATGACAACAGAAGTGCTCTTTGATTTGCGTAGTAGTGTTCCTGTTAAAAATTCGGCTTGCCAGTCTTGGAGATTAAATTCTTTTATACAGAATGAGTGTGTTAAGTCAAATGATGTGAATCTGCCTAAACCACTTTCTTCTTGTATCAGGCAGTCTCAGAATTCTATAATAATCCTTCCTTCCTAAAACTTTGGAATGGTTTTTTAGACACAGTCTTTGTTTCTGTGTTTACTTGTTACAATATCAATATGTCTTATGTACTTTGATACATTCAAAAAAGTGCACTAGCACAGCAAAATATCGTGCCTCAGTATTAACTGATTCATAGCAAGCAAAGAAATATATTTCCAAGAATAAATAAGAATTGTAATTTTTTATTTTTTTTTTTTAATTGTCAGCAATACCTGTAGACAGTATCTTCTAGAACTAACAATGCAAAGGCAGATATACATATGCAATAATAACACCAAAAACAAGATCACTACTGCATTGTAATTAATAAGTCCTTCTCTTCTATGAGGCAGTTCTTTTGTTTATTACATAATCCTAGAATGCAATGACATAGCAAGTATCAACTAGTAACAGTGTTACACTATCTCCAGCTGTAAAATTAGACTCCTTATCTGGTTTGGACTAACGGGCTTACGGCAGGTCAGAAAAAGACTCGTGTAAATACTAAGGACAGAGAACTTTCTAAAAAGTAAGCAGCTAATCAGCAGTCTTTAACCTGTAGGGAAAAAAAATTACTGTGCTTGGACTAATTCTAGAAGTATGTATAAGGCCCCATTCATTCATTCATTCATTCATTCATTCATTCATTCATTCATTCATTCATTCATTCATTCAGCCTGGCCCCATCCACCCCTTGGCCAGGCTGGGCTGCTCCAGGAGGCAGATGATGTGGCAGGGTGAGCAGGTGGAAGTGTGAGCAAAATTGTTTTAGAGGCAGAATGTTCTTGTTTCACAGTATTGCATATATGCAATCCTGCATTCAAGATGGAAGAAAGGGGCCTAGAATTTCAAAGAGATATGATGCAAAGTGGACAATGAGGGTCATTGCAAAAATTGTCCTTCTTTAGGGAACAAAACTTGCCTCCTTTTGAGTTTAATGACAGTCCTGCTATTGATTTGTGCCTGCCCTATCTATTCATTTTTCTGCTCCCCTGATTTTTTTTTTTTTTTTTTCACTTTTGCTCAGATTAATGACTTGCTTCATTCCTTATCTTTATCCTCTCTTCCCGAAAAGTGTTGTCACTTAAACTGGCTTAGCATATCTACTCTATTTATTCTACAACACCCCCGAGTTTTACATTTCAGTTGAAAGATTCACTATCGCTATAATCACCAGGAAGAAGAAATAGTTGCTTTAAACTTCTAAAGAAGTAAGATCACTTGTGAAGAAGTAAGATCTCAATCCTATCAGTCCTCCAACTGAGAGGGTGACGAATGGATGTCACAAAAGGAGAAAAAACACAATCATCTCGGAAAGGTAAGGGTTAATGAAAGGTAATATGTCACTTCATGGCAATAGTAACACTTTTCTGACGATACAAAACAGGGACGGTCAGCAGTATGCTAGGGTTGCATTCAGGATGGAGTACTCCAGATGTGGTCTCACCAAGGCAGAGCAGAGGGGCAGGATCATCTACCTTGACCTGCTGACCACGATTCTTTTGGTGCAGTCCAGGACAGGAGTGGCTTTCTGGGCTGTGAGGGTACACACTGCTACTTCATGTCCACTTGCTATTTCCTAGTATCCCTATGCCCATTGTGGCAGGGCTGTTCTCTGTCCTGACATCCTTCAACTTGTGCTGATACAAGGGGTTGGTTGCCATTACCCATGTGCAGTACCCTGCACTTGGATTTTTTGAACCTCATGAGCTTCTCCTTGTCCCACTGACAAAGGCTGGCTAAGTCTCTCTCAGTGGCATCCCATCCCTCAGTCATCTTCACCTTATCACATAGCTTGCTGTCATCCACAAACTTGATGAGAATGTACTTGATCCCACTGTCAATGTCACTGCTGAAGATATTAAAGAGCATTGGTCCCAGTACTGACCCCTGAGGAGCACCACTTGTTACTTCTCTAGCCAGACATTGAGCCAATGACCACCACTCTCAAGGTACGACTAGACTAAACTTTGTTCATCAGTCCACCTTTCAAATCCACACATTTTGAATTTGAAAAGAAGGATATGATGGGGACTATGTCCAAGTCTCTGCTGACCTTAAGGTAGATGACATCAAGCATTTTCCTCATCCGCTCATGTAGTCATGCCATCATGAAATCCACTAGTTATCTTTTCAAAATTAGTTCTTATTTGTAACACTGAACATTATCAATTGTATTTTCTTTACATAGCAGTAGCTAATAGCTTTTACCTGAAATGAGCTTGTTTCTGAAGAACCAAAAATTGGATTTGCTACTTTTGAACCTTTCCTATTTTTTCTTTGTCAAATCCTAACCACTTTAAATGCATAGGTTTTCTTCAGTTTTGTTTATTTTGCGGGGTAATTTGATAAATTAATGCATATTTTGTAAAGCAAACAAGTGTCTGGCAGTTAGTACATAGCATGACAACAGAAGTGCTCTTTGATTTGCGTAGTAGTGTTTCTGTTAAAAATTCGGCTTGCCAGTCTTGGAGATTAAATTCTTTTATACAGAATGAGTGTGTTAAGTCAAATGATGTGAATCTGCCTAAACCACTTTCTTCTTGTATCAGGCAGTCTCAGAATTCTATAATAATCCTTCCTTCCTAAAACTTTGGAATGGTTTTTTAGACACAGTCTTTGTTTCTGTGTTTACTTGTTACAATATCAATATGTCTTATGTACTTTGATACATTCAAAAAAGTGCACTAGCACAGCAAAATATCGTGCCTCAGTATTAACTGATTCATAGCAAGCAAAGAAATATATTTCCAAGAATAAATAAGAATTGTAATTTTTTATTTTTTTTTTTTAATTGTCAGCAATACCTGTAGACAGTATCTTCTAGAACTAACAATGCAAAGGCAGATATACATATGCAATAATAACACCAAAAACAAGATCACTACTGCATTGTAATTAATAAGTCCTTCTCTTCTATGAGGCAGTTCTTTTGTTTATTACATAATCCTAGAATGCAATGACATAGCAAGTATCAACTAGTAACAGTGTTACACTATCTCCAGCTGTAAAATTAGACTCCTTATCTGGTTTGGACTAACGGGCTTACGGCAGGTCAGAAAAAGACTCGTGTAAATACTAAGGACAGAGAACTTTCTAAAAAGTAAGCAGCTAATCAGCAGTCTTTAACCTGTAGGGAAAAAAAATTACTGTGCTTGGACTAATTCTAGAAGTATGTATAAGGCCCCATTCATTCATTCATTCATTCATTCATTCATTCATTCATTCATTCATTCATTCATTCATTCATTCAGCCTGGCCCCATCCACCCCTTGGCCAGGCTGGGCTGCTCCAGGAGGCAGATGATGTGGCAGGGTGAGCAGTTGGAAGTGTGAGCAAAATTGTTTTAGAGGCAGAATGTTCTTGTTTCACAGTATTGCATATATGCAATCCTGCATTCAAGATAGAAGAAAGGGGCCTAGAATTTCAAAGAGATATGATGCAAAGTGGACAATGAGGGTCATTGCAAAAATTGTCCTTCTTTAGGGAACAAAACTTGCCTCCTTTTGAGTTTAATGACAGTCCTGCTATTGATTTGTGCGTGCCCTATCTATTCATTTTTCTGCTCCCCTGATTTTTTTTTTTTTTTTCACTTTTGCTCGGATTAATGACTTGCTTCATTCCTTATCTTTATCCTCTCTTCCCGAAAAGTGTTGTCACTTAAACTGGCTTAGCATATCTACTCTATTTATTCTACAACACCCCCGAGTTTTACATTTCAGTTGAAAGATTCGCTATCGCTATAATCACCAGGAAGAAGAAATAGTTGCTTTAAACTTCTAAAGAAGTAAGATCACTTGTGAAGAAGTAAGATCTCAATCCTATCAGTCCTCCAACTGAGAGGGTGACGAATGGATGTCACAAAAGGAGAAAAAACACAATCATCTCGGAAAGGTAAGGGTTAATGAAAGGTAATATGTCACTTCATGGCAATAGTAACACTTTTCTGACGATACAAAACAGGGACGGTCAGCAGTATGCTAGGGTTGCATTCAGGATGGAGTACTCCAGATGTGGTCTCACCAAGGCAGAGCAGAGGGGCAGGATCATCTACCTTGACCTGCTGACCACGATTCTTTTGGTGCAGTCCAGGACAGGAGTGGCTTTCTGGGCTGTGAGGGTACACACTGCTACTTCATGTCCACTTGCTATTTCCTAGTATCCCTATGCCCATTGTGGCAGGGCTGTTCTCTGTCCTGACATCCTTCAACTTGTGCTGATACAAGGGGTTGGTTGCCATTACCCATGTGCAGTACCCTGCACTTGGATTTTTTGAACCTCATGAGCTTCTCCTTGTCCCACTGACAAAGGCTGGCTAAGTCTCTCTCAGTGGCATCCCATCCCTCAGTCATCTTCACCTTATCACATAGCTTGCTGTCATCCACAAACTTGATGAGAATGTACTTGATCCCACTGTCAATGTCACTGCTGAAGATATTAAAGAGCATTGGTCCCAGTACTGACCCCTGAGGAGCACCACTTGTTACTTCTCTAGCCAGACATTGAGCCAATGACCACCACTCTCAAGGTACGACTAGACTAAACTTTGTTCATCAGTCCACCTTTCAAATCCACACATTTTGAATTTGAAAAGAAGGATATGATGGGGACTATGTCCAAGTCTCTGCTGACCTTAAGGTAGATGACATCAAGCATTTTCCTCATCCGCTCATGTAGTCATGCCATCATGAAATCCACTAGTTATCTTTTCAAAATTAGTTCTTATTTGTAACACTGAACATTATCAATTGTATTTTCTTTACATAGCAGTAGCTAATAGCTTTTACCTGAAATGAGCTTGTTTCTGAAGAACCAAAAATTGGATTTGCTACTTTTGAACCTTTCCTATTTTTTCTTTGTCAAATCCTAACCACTTTAAATGCATAGGTTTTCTTCAGTTTTGTTTACTTTGCGGGGTAATTTGATAAATTAATGCATATTTTGTAAAGCAAACAAGTGTCTGGCAGTTAGTACATAGCATGACAACAGAAGTGCTCTTTGATTTGCGTAGTAGTGTTCCTGTTAAAAATTCGGCTTGCCAGTCTTGGAGATTAAATTCTTTTATATAGAATGAGTGTGTTAAGTCAAATGATGTGAATCTGCCTAAACCACTTTCTTCTTGTATCAGGCAGTCTCAGAATTCTATAATAATCCTTCCTTCCTAAAACTTTGGAATGGTTTTTTAGACACAGTCTTTGTTTCTGTGTTTACTTGTTACAATATCAATATGTCTTATGTACTTTGATACATTCAAAAAAGTGCACTAGCACAGCAAAATATCGTGCCTCAGTATTAACTGATTCATAGCAAGCAAAGAAATATATTTCCAAGAATAAATAAGAATTGTAATTTTTTATTTTTTTTTTTAATTGTCAGCAATACCTGTAGACAGTATCTTCTAGAACTAACAATGCAAAGGCAGATATACATATGCAATAATAACACCAAAAACAAGATCACTACTGCATTGTAATTAATAAGTCCTTCTCTTCTATGAGGCAGTTCTTTTGTTTATTACATAATCCTAGAATGCAATGACATAGCAAGTATCAACTAGTAACAGTGTTACACTATCTCCAGCTGTAAAATTAGACTCCTTATCTGGTTTGGACTAACGGGCTTACGGCAGGTCAGAAAAAGACTCGTGTAAATACTAAGGACAGAGAACTTTCTAAAAAGTAAGCAGCTAATCAGCAGTCTTTAACCTGTAGGGAAAAAAAATTACTGTGCTTGGACTAATTCTAGAAGTATGTATAAGGCCCCATTCATTCATTCATTCATTCATTCATTCATTCATTCATTCATTCATTCATTCATTCATTCATTCAGCCTGGCCCCATCCACCCCTTGGCCAGGCTGGGCTGCTCCAGGAGGCAGATGATGTGGCAGGGTGAGCAGGTGGAAGTGTGAGCAAAATTGTTTTAGAGGCAGAATGTTCTTGTTTCACAGTATTGCATATATGCAATCCTGCATTCAAGATGGAAGAAAGGGGCCTAGAATTTCAAAGAGATATGATGCAAAGTGGACAATGAGGGTCATTGCAAAAATTGTCCTTCTTTAGGGAACAAAACTTGCCTCCTTTTGAGTTTAATGACAGTCCTGCTATTGATTTGTGCGTGCCCTATCTATTCATTTTTCTGCTCCCCTGATTTTTTTTTTTTTTTCACTTTTGCTCAGATTAATGACTTGCTTCATTCCTTATCTTTATCCTCTCTTCCCGAAAAGTGTTGTCACTTAAACTGGCTTAGCATATCTACTCTATTTATTCTACAACACCCCCGAGTTTTACATTTCAGTTGAAAGATTCACTATCGCTATAATCACCAGGAAGAAGAAATAGTTGCTTTAAACTTCTAAAGAAGTAAGATCACTTGTGAAGAAGTAAGATCTCAATCCTATCAGTCCTCCAACTGAGAGGGTGACGAATGGATGTCACAAAAGGAGAAAAAACACAATCATCTCGGAAAGGTAAGGGTTAATGAAAGGTAATATGTCACTTCATGGCAATAGTAACACTTTTCTGACGATACAAAACAGGGACAGTCAGCAGTATGCTAGGGTTGCATTCAGGATGGAGTACTCCAGATGTGGTCTCACCAAGGCAGAGCAGAGGGGCAGGATCATCTACCTTGACCTGCTGACCACGATTCTTTTGGTGCAGTCCAGGACAGGAGTGGCTTTCTGGGCTGTGAGGGTACACACTGCTACTTCATGTCCACTTGCTATTTCCTAGTATCCCTATGCCCATTGTGGCAGGGCTGTTCTCTGTCCTGACATCCTTCAACTGGTGCTGATACAAGGGGTTGGTTGCCATTACCCATGTGCAGTACCCTGCACTTGGATTTTTTGAACCTCATGAGCTTCTCCTTGTCCCACTGACAAAGGCTGGCTAAGTCTCTCTCAGTGGCATCCCATCCCTCAGTCATCTTCACCTTATCACATAGCTTGCTGTCATCCACAAACTTGATGAGAATGTACTTGATCCCACTGTCAATGTCACTGCTGAAGATATTAAAGAGCATTGGTCCCAGTACTGACCCCTGAGGAGCACCACTTGTTACTTCTCTAGCCAGACATTGAGCCAATGACCACCACTCTCAAGGTATGACTAGACTAAACTTTGTTCATCAGTCCACCTTTCAAATCCACACATTTTGAATTTGAAAAGAAGGATATGATGGGGACTATGTCCAAGTCTCTGCTGACCTTAAGGTAGATGACATCAAGCATTTTCCTCATCCGCTCATGTAGTCATGCCATCATGAAATCCACTAGTTATCTTTTCAAAATTAGTTCTTATTTGTAACACTGAACATTATCAATTGTATTTTCTTTACATAGCAGTAGCTAATAGCTTTTACCTGAAATGAGCTTGTTTCTGAAGAACCAAAAATTGGATTTGCTACTTTTGAACCTTTCCTATTTTTTCTTTGTCAAATCCTAACCACTTTAAATGCATAGGTTTTCTTCAGTTTTGTTTACTTTGCGGGGTAATTTGATAAATTAATGCATATTTTGTAAAGCAAACAAGTGTCTGGCAGTTAGTACATAGCATGACAACAGAAGTGCTCTTTGATTTGCGTAGTAGTGTTCCTGTTAAAAATTCGGCTTGCCAGTCTTGGAGATTAAATTCTTTTATATAGAATGAGTGTGTTAAGTCAAATGATGTGAATCTGCCTAAACCACTTTCTTCTTGTATCAGGCAGTCTCAGAATTCTATAATAATCCTTCCTTCCTAAAACTTTGGAATGGTTTTTTAGACACAGTCTTTGTTTCTGTGTTTACTTGTTACAATATCAATATGTCTTATGTACTTTGATACATTCAAAAAAGTGCACTAGCACAGCAAAATATCGTGCCTCAGTATTAACTGATTCATAGCAAGCAAAGAAATATATTTCCAAGAATAAATAAGAATTGTAATTTTTTATTTTTTTTTTTTAATTGTCAGCAATACCTGTAGACAGTATCTTCTAGAACTAACAATGCAAAGGCAGATATACATATGCAATAATAACACCAAAAACAAGATCACTACTGCATTGTAATTAATAAGTCCTTCTCTTCTATGAGGCAGTTCTTTTGTTTATTACATAATCCTAGAATGCAATGACATAGCAAGTATCAACTAGTAACAGTGTTACACTATCTCCAGCTGTAAAATTAGACTCCTTATCTGGTTTGGACTAACGGGCTTACGGCAGGTCAGAAAAAGACTCGTGTAAATACTAAGGACAGAGAACTTTCTAAAAAGTAAGCAGCTAATCAGCAGTCTTTAACCTGTAGGGAAAAAAAATTACTGTGCTTGGACTAATTCTAGAAGTATGTATAAGGCCCCATTCATTCATTCATTCATTCATTCATTCATTCATTCATTCATTCATTCATTCATTCATTCATTCATTCATTCAGCCTGGCCCCATCCACCCCTTGGCCAGGCTGGGCTGCTCCAGGAGGCAGATGATGTGGCAGGGTGAGCAGGTGGAAGTGTGAGCAAAATTGTTTTAGAGGCAGAATGTTCTTGTTTCACAGTATTGCATATATGCAATCCTGCATTCAAGATGGAAGAAAGGGGCCTAGAATTTCAAAGAGATATGATGCAAAGTGGACAATGAGGGTCATTGCAAAAATTGTCCTTCTTTAGGGAACAAAACTTGCCTCCTTTTGAGTTTAATGACAGTCCTGCTATTGATTTGTGCGTGCCTTATCTATTCATTTTTCTGCTCCCCTGATTTTTTTTTTTTTTTTTCACTTTTGCTCAGATTAATGACTTGCTTCATTCCTTATCTTTATCCTCTCTTCCCGAAAAGTGTTGTCACTTAAACTGGCTTAGCATATCTACTCTATTTATTCTACAACACCCCCGAGTTTTACATTTCAGTTGAAAGATTCACTATCGCTATAATCACCAGGAAGAAGAAATAGTTGCTTTAAACTTCTAAAGAAGTAAGATCACTTGTGAAGAAGTAAGATCTCAATCCTATCAGTCCTCCAACTGAGAGGGTGACGAATGGATGTCACAAAAGGAGAAAAAACACAATCATCTAGGAAACGTAAGGGTTAATGAAAGGTAATATGTCACTTCATGGCAATAGTAACACTTTTCTGACGATACAAAACAGGGACGGTCAGCAGTATGCTAGGGTTGTATTCAGGATGGAGTACTCCAGATGTGGTCTCACCAAGGCAGAGCAGAGGGGCAGGATCATCTACCTTGACCTGCTGACCACGATTCTTTTGGTGCAGTCCAGGACAGGAGTGGCTTTCTGGGCTGTGAGGGTACACACTGCTACTTCATGTCCACTTGCTATTTCCTAGTATCCCTATGCCCATTGTGGCAGGGCTGTTCTCTGTCCTGACATCCTTCAACTTGTGCTGATACAAGGGGTTGGTTGCCATTACCCATGTGCAGTACCCTGCACTTGGATTTTTTGAACCTCATGAGCTTCTCCTTGTCCCACTGACAAAGGCTGGCTAAGTCTCTCTCAGTGGCATCCCATCCCTCAGTCATCTTCACCTTATCACATAGCTTGCTGTCATCCACAAACTTGATGAGAATGTACTTGATCCCACTGTCAATGTCACTGCTGAAGATATTAAAGAGCGACCCCTGAGGAGCACCACTTGTTACTTCTCTAGCCAGACATTGAGCCAATGACCACCACTCTCAAGGTACGACTAGACTAAACTTTGTTCATCAGTCCACCTTTCAAATCCACACATTTTGAATTTGAAAAGAAGGATATGATGGGGACTATGTCCAAGTCTCTGCTGACCTTAAGGTAGATGACATCAAGCATTTTCCTCATCCGCTCATGTAGTCATGCCATCATGAAATCCACTAGTTATCTTTTCAAAATTAGTTCTTATTTGTAACACTGAACATTATCAATTGTATTTTCTTTAGATAGCAGTAGCTAATAGCTTTTACCTGAAATGAGCTTGTTTCTGAAGAACCAAAAATTGGATTTGCTACTTTTGAACCTTTCCTATTTTTTCTTTGTCAAATCCTAACCACTTTAAATGCATAGGTTTTCTTCAGTTTTGTTTATTTTGCGGGGTAATTTGATAAATTAATGCATATTTTGTAAAGCAAACAAGTGTCTGGCAGTTAGTACATAGCATGACAACAGAAGTGCTCTTTGATTTGCGTAGTAGTGTTCCTGTTAAAAATTCGGCTTGCCAGTCTTGGAGATTAAATTCTTTTATATAGAATGAGTGTGTTAAGTCAAATGATGTGAATCTGCCTAAACCACTTTCTTCTTGTATCAGGCAGTCTCAGAATTCTATAATAATCCTTCCTTCCTAAAACTTTGGAATGGTTTTTTAGACACAGTCTTTGTTTCTGTGTTTACTTGTTACAATATCAATATGTCTTATGTACTTTGATACATTCAAAAAAGTGCACTAGCACAGCAAAATATCGTGCCTCAGTATTAACTGATTCATAGCAAGCAAAGAAATATATTTCCAAGAATAAATAAGAATTGTAATTTTTTATTTTTTTTTTTTAATTGTCAGCAATACCTGTAGACAGTATCTTCTAGAACTAACAATGCAAAGGCAGATATACATATGCAATAATAACACCAAAAACAAGATCACTACTGCATTGTAATTAATAAGTCCTTCTCTTCTATGAGGCAGTTCTTTTGTTTATTACATAATCCTAGAATGCAATGACATAGCAAGTATCAACTAGTAACAGTGTTACACTATCTCCAGCTGTAAAATTAGACTCCTTATCTGGTTTGGACTAACGGGCTTACGGCAGGTCAGAAAAAGACTCGTGTAAATACTAAGGACAGAGAACTTTCTAAAAAGTAAGCAGCTAATCAGCAGTCTTTAACCTGTAGGGAAAAAAAATTACTGTGCTTGGACTAATTCTAGAAGTATGTATAAGGCCCCATTCATTCATTCATTCATTCATTCATTCATTCATTCATTCATTCATTCATTCATTCATTCATTCAGCCTGGCCCCATCCACCCCTTGGCCAGGCTGGGCTGCTCCAGGAGGCAGATGATGTGGCAGGGTGAGCAGGTGGAAGTGTGAGCAAAATTGTTTTAGAGGCAGAATGTTCTTGTTTCACAGTATTGCATATATGCAATCCTGCATTCAAGATGGAAGAAAGGGGCCTAGAATTTCAAAGAGATATGATGCAAAGTGGACAATGAGGGTCATTGCAAAAATTGTCCTTCTTTAGGGAACAAAACTTGCCTCCTTTTGAGTTTAATGACAGTCCTGCTATTGATTTGTGCCTGCCCTATCTATTCATTTTTCTGCTCCCCTTAATTTTTTTTTTTTTTTTCACTTTTGCTCAGATTAATGACTTGCTTCATTCCTTATCTTTATCCTCTCTTCCCGAAAAGTGTTGTCACTTAAACTGGCTTAGCATATCTACTCTATTTATTCTACAACACCCCCGAGTTTTACATTTCAGTTGAAAGATTCACTATCGCTATAATCACCAGGAAGAAGAAATAGTTGCTTTAAACTTCTAAAGAAGTAAGATCACTTCTGAAGAAGTAAGATCTCAATCCTATCAGTCCTCCAACTGAGAGGGTGACGAATGGATGTCACAAAAGGAGAAAAAACACAATCATCTAGGAAACGTAAGGGTTAATGAAAGGTAATATGTCACTTCATGGCAATAGTAACACTTTTCTGACGATACAAAACAGGGACGGTCAGCAGTATGCTAGGGTTGCATTCAGGATGGAGTACTCCAGATGTGGTCTCACCAAGGCAGAGCAGAGGGGCAGGATCATCTACCTTGACCTGCTGACCACGATTCTTTTGGTGCAGTCCAGGACAGGAGTGGCTTTCTGGGCTGTGAGGGTACACACTGCTACTTCATGTCCACTTGCTATTTCCTAGTATCCCTATGCCCATTGTGGCAGGGCTGTTCTCTGTCCTGACATCCTTCAACTTGTGCTGATACAAGGGGTTGGTTGCCATTACCCATGTGCAGTACCCTGCACTTGGATTTTTTGAACCTCATGAGCTTCTCCTTGTCCCACTGACAAAGGCTGGCTAAGTCTCTCTCAGTGGCATCCCATCCCTCAGTCATCTTCACCTTATCACATAGCTTGCTGTCATCCACAAACTTGATGAGAATGTACTTGATCCCACTGTCAATGTCACTGCTGAAGATATTAAAGAGCATTGGTCCCAGTACTGACCCCTGAGGAGCACCACTTGTTACTTCTCTAGCCAGACATTGAGCCAATGACCACCACTCTCAAGGTATGACTAGACTAAACTTTGTTCATCAGTCCACCTTTCAAATCCACACATTTTGAATTTGAAAAGAAGGATATGATGGGGACTATGTCCAAGTCTCTGCTGACCTTAAGGTAGATGACATCAAGCATTTTCCTCATCCGCTCATGTAGTCATGCCATCATGAAATCCACTAGTTATCTTTTCAAAATTAGTTCTTATTTGTAACACTGAACATTATCAATTGTATTTTCTTTAGATAGCAGTAGCTAATAGCTTTTACCTGAAATGAGCTTGTTTCTGAAGAACCAAAAATTGGATTTGCTACTTTTGAACCTTTCCTATTTTTTCTTTGTCAAATCCTAACCACTTTAAATGCATAGGTTTTCTTCAGTTTTGTTTACTTTGTGGGGTAATTTGATAAATTAATGCATATTTTGTAAAGCAAACAAGTGTCTGGCAGTTAGTACATAGCATGACAACAGAAGTGCTCTTTGATTTGCGTAGTAGTGTTCCTGTTAAAAATTCGGCTTGCCAGTCTTGGAGATTAAATTCTTTTATATAGAATGAGTGTGTTAAGTCAAATGATGTGAATCTGCCTAAACCACTTTCTTCTTGTATCAGGCAGTCTCAGAATTCTATAATAATCCTTCCTTCCTAAAACTTTGGAATGGTTTTTTAGACACAGTCTTTGTTTCTGTGTTTACTTGTTACAATATCAATATGTCTTATGTACTTTGATACATTCAAAAAAGTGCACTAGCACAGCAAAATATCGTGCCTCAGTATTAACTGATTCATAGCAAGCAAAGAAATATATTTCCAAGAATAAATAAGAATTGTAATTTTTTATTTTTTTTTTTTAATTGTCAGCAATACCTGTAGACAGTATCTTCTAGAACTAACAATGCAAAGGCAGATATACATATGCAATAATAACACCAAAAACAAGATCACTACTGCATTGTAATTAATAAGTCCTTCTCTTCTATGAGGCAGTTCTTTTGTTTATTACATAATCCTAGAATGCAATGACATAGCAAGTATCAACTAGTAACAGTGTTACACTATCTCCAGCTGTAAAATTAGACTCCTTATCTGGTTTGGACTAACGGGCTTACGGCAGGTCAGAAAAAGACTCGTGTAAATACTAAGGACAGAGAACTTTCTAAAAAGTAAGCAGCTAATCAGCAGTCTTTAACCTGTAGGGAAAAAAAATTACTGTGCTTGGACTAATTCTAGAAGTATGTATAAGGCCCCATTCATTCATTCATTCATTCATTCATTCATTCATTCATTCATTCATTCATTCAGCCTGGCCCCATCCACCCCTTGGCCAGGCTGGGCTGCTCCAGGAGGCAGATGATGTGGCAGGGTGAGCAGGTGGAAGTGTGAGCAAAATTGTTTTAGAGGCAGAATGTTCTTGTTTCACAGTATTGCATATATGCAATCCTGCATTCAAGATGGAAGAAAGGGGCCTAGAATTTCAAAGAGATATGATGCAAAGTGGACAATGAGGGTCATTGCAAAAATTGTCCTTCTTTAGGGAACAAAACTTGCCTCCTTTTGAGTTTAATGACTGTCCTGCTATTGATTTGTGCCTGCCCTATCTATTCATTTTTCTGCTCCCCTTAATTTTTTTTTTTTTTTTCACTTTTGCTCAGATTAATGACTTGCTTCATTCCTTATCTTTATCCTCTCTTCCCGAAAAGTGTTGTCACTTAAACTGGCTTAGCATATCTACTCTATTTATTCTACAACACCCCCGAGTTTTACATTTCAGTTGAAAGATTCACTATCGCTATAATCACCAGGAAGAAGAAATAGTTGCTTTAAACTTCTAAAGAAGTAAGATCACTTCTGAAGAAGTAAGATCTCAATCCTATCAGTCCTCCAACTGAGAGGGTGACGAATGGATGTCACAAAAGGAGAAAAAACACAATCATCTCGGAAAGGTAAGGGTTAATGAAAGGTAATATGTCACTTCATGGCAATAGTAACACTTTTCTGACGATACAAAACAGGGACGGTCAGCAGTATGCTAGGGTTGCATTCAGGATGGAGTACTCCAGATGTGGTCTCACCAAGGCAGAGCAGAGGGGCAGGATCATCTACCTTGACCTGCTGACCACGATTCTTTTGGTGCAGTCCAGGACAGGAGTGGCTTTCTGGGCTGTGAGGGTACACACTGCTACTTCATGTCCACTTGCTATTTCCTAGTATCCCTATGCCCATTGTGGCAGGGCTGTTCTCTGTCCTGACATCCTTCAACTTGTGCTGATACAAGGGGTTGGTTGCCATTACCCATGTGCAGTACCCTGCACTTGGATTTTTTGAACCTCATGAGCTTCTCCTTGTCCCACTGACAAAGGCTGGCTAAGTCTCTCTCAGTGGCATCCCATCCCTCAGTCATCTTCACCTTATCACATAGCTTGCTGTCATCCACAAACTTGATGAGAATGTACTTGATCCCACTGTCAATGTCACTGCTGAAGATATTAAAGAGCATTGGTCCCAGTACTGACCCCTGAGGAGCACCACTTGTTACTTCTCTAGCCAGACATTGAGCCAATGACCACCACTCTCAAGGTACGACTAGACTAAACTTTGTTCATCAGTCCACCTTTCAAATCCACACATTTTGAATTTGAAAAGAAGGATATGATGGGGACTATGTCCAAGTCTCTGCTGACCTTAAGGTAGATGACATCAAGCATTTTCCTCATCCGCTCATGTAGTCATGCCATCATGAAATCCACTAGTTATCTTTTCAAAATTAGTTCTTATTTGTAACACTGAACATTATCAATTGTATTTTCTTTAGATAGCAGTAGCTAATAGCTTTTACCTGAAATGAGCTTGTTTCTGAAGAACCAAAAATTGGATTTGCTACTTTTGAACCTTTTCCTATTTTTTCTTTGTCAAATCCTAACCACTTTAAATGCATAGGTTTTCTTCAGTTTTGTTTATTTTGCGGGGTAATTTGATAAATTAATGCATATTTTGTAAAGCAAACAAGTGTCTGGCAGTTAGTACATAGCATGACAACAGAAGTGCTCTTTGATTTGCGTAGTAGTGTTCCTGTTAAAAATTCGGCTTGCCAGTCTTGGAGATTAAATTCTTTTATATAGAATGAGTGTGTTAAGTCAAATGATGTGAATCTGCCTAAACCACTTTCTTCTTGTATCAGGCAGTCTCAGAATTCTATAATAATCCTTCCTTCCTAAAACTTTGGAATGGTTTTTTAGACACAGTCTTTGTTTCTGTGTTTACTTGTTACAATATCAATATGTCTTATGTACTTTGATACATTCAAAAAAGTGCACTAGCACAGCAAAATATCGTGCCTCAGTATTAACTGATTCATAGCAAGCAAAGAAATATATTTCCAAGAATAAATAAGAATTGTAATTTTTTATTTTTTTTTTTAATTGTCAGCAATACCTGTAGACAGTATCTTCTAGAACTAACAATGCAAAGGCAGATATACATATGCAATAATAACACCAAAAACAAGATCACTACTGCATTGTAATTAATAAGTCCTTCTCTTCTATGAGGCAGTTCTTTTGTTTATTACATAATCCTAGAATGCAATGACATAGCAAGTATCAACTAGTAACAGTGTTACACTATCTCCAGCTGTAAAATTAGACTCCTTATCTGGTTTGGACTAACGGGCTTACGGCAGGTCAGAAAAAGACTCGTGTAAATACTAAGGACAGAGAACTTTCTAAAAAGTAAGCAGCTAATCAGCAGTCTTTAACCTGTAGGGAAAAAAAATTACTGTGCTTGGACTAATTCTAGAAGTATGTATAAGGCCCCATTCATTCATTCATTCATTCATTCATTCATTCATTCATTCATTCATTCATTCATTCAGCCTGGCCCCATCCACCCCTTGGCCAGGCTGGGCTGCTCCAGGAGGCAGATGATGTGGCAGGGTGAGCAGGTGGAAGTGTGAGCAAAATTGTTTTAGAGGCAGAATGTTCTTGTTTCACAGTATTGCATATATGCAATCCTGCATTCAAGATGGAAGAAAGGGGCCTAGAATTTCAAAGAGATATGATGCAAAGTGGACAATGAGGGTCATTGCAAAAATTGTCCTTCTTTAGGGAACAAAACTTGCCTCCTTTTGAGTTTAATGACAGTCCTGCTATTGATTTGTGCGTGCCTTATCTATTCATTTTTCTGCTCCCCTGATTTTTTTTTTTTTTTTTCACTTTTGCTCAGATTAATGACTTGCTTCATTCCTTATCTTTATCCTCTCTTCCCGAAAAGTGTTGTCACTTAAACTGGCTTAGCATATCTACTCTATTTATTCTACAACACCCCCGAGTTTTACATTTCAGTTGAAAGATTCACTATCGCTATAATCACCAGGAAGAAGAAATAGTTGCTTTAAACTTCTAAAGAAGTAAGATCACTTGTGAAGAAGTAAGATCTCAATCCTATCAGTCCTCCAACTGAGAGGGTGACGAATGGATGTCACAAAAGGAGAAAAAACACAATCATCTCGGAAAGGTAAGGGTTAATGAAAGGTAATATGTCACTTCATGGCAATAGTAACACTTTTCTGACGATACAAAACAGGGACGGTCAGCAGTATGCTAGGGTTGTATTCAGGATGGAGTACTCCAGATGTGGTCTCACCAAGGCAGAGC